>NC_061510.1:12978303-13120607 GCF_022539505.1 Lolium rigidum
CAAAAATCATCATCCACACTATACATCTAATCCTTTGTTACAGCAAGTCTGGTGAGATTGACAACCTCACTCGTTTCGTTGGGGCAAAGTACTTTGGTTGTGTTGTGCAGGTTCCACGTTGGCGCCGGAATCTCCGGTGTTGCGCCGCACTACATCCCGCCGCCATCAACCTTCAACGTGCTTCTTGGCTCCTCCTGGTTCGATAAACCTTGGTTTATTTCGAGGGAAAACTTGCCGCCGTGCGCATCATACCTTCCTCTTGGGGTTCCCAACGAACGTGTGAGTTACACGCCATCAAGCATATTTTTCCGGCGCCGTTGCCGGGGAGATCAAGACACGCTGCAAGGGGAGTCTCCACAATCCAATCTCTTTACTTTGTTTTTGTCTTGCTTTATTTTATTTACTACTTTGTTTGCCGCATTATATCAAAACAAAAAAAAATTAGTTGCTAGCTTTACTTTATTTACTGCCTTGCACACTATATCAAAAACACAAAAAAATTAGTTACTTGCATTTTACTTTTGTTACCATGTCTAGTTCTGCACTTGTTACTTCTTCACCTGAGGAATTAGTCTTCACTTTTAAACAAGGGGATGAGGAGAGTTTTAAAGATGCTTGGTCCAGAATTTTTACTTCTTATCGTAAAATCGAACCTCAAATGACTCTAAGTTTGCTCCTTAGTAATTTTTATTTTGGTCTTATGATTCGCTATAGATATGCCTTGGATGCTCTAGTGGGAGGAGATTTCCTTCATTGCAATGGGGATCAAGCTTTTAATGCCATAAAGAAGTTGGTTGCATCACATGATTCAGCTAATAACTTTGATTCAGCCCTTATTAGCATTTATAATAGATTAAACACTCTTGAGACAAGTGCATCTCGCTTGAATGAAAATTATGGATATGTTCGCAACCGTCTTGATCAAGTTTTATTGAACTCTGAACTTTCATTATGGGATCCTACTATTAAAATTGTTATAGGTGACCAAACTCTTCATGCTAATTGTGATATTATGACTGAATTTTGCTTAATGCCTAAGAGTATTCATAAATCTTTGAAACTTTGGGAATTCGCCGAAGGGGGAGAAGGAATAACTCTTATTGATAACTCTGTTATAATTCCTAAAGGAATAGCTGCGGGTGTGCATACAACCATTCTTGGGAGAACAATATCCATTGATTATCTTGTTATTGAATGTGCAGGAACAGGACAAATCACACTCGGAAGATCCCTCGCTGAAACTATTGGGAGCAAGTCATAGATATGGGAGAAGGTACCCTAAAATTCACCTCTACACCTGGGGGTAGACATATATTCCCTAACCAAAGAGTAAGAAAAAGAACAAGAAAGGTAAGGGTAAAGCCCAAGGTAATGTTGATGCTTCATCTCTCGATAATACTTGATATACACTTTCTGCGCCTAGCTGAAAGGCGTTAAAGAAAAGCGCTTATGGGAGACAACCCATGTTTTTACTACAGTATTTTTGTTTTATATTTGAGTCTTGGAAGTTGTTTACTACTGTAGCAACCTCTCCTTATCTTAGTTTTGTGTTTTGTTGTGCCAAGTAAAGTCTTTGATAGTAAAGTTCATACTAGATTTGGATTACTCGCGCAGTTTCAGATTTCTTTGTCTGTCACGAATTTCGACCTGCCTCCCTGTAGGTAGCTCAGAAAATTAAGCCAATTTACGTGCGTGATCCTCAGATATGTACGCAACTTTCATTCAATTTGGGCATTTTCATTTGAGCAAGTCTGGTGCCTCAATAAAATCCATCTTTATGGACTCGTTCTGTTTTGACAGATTCTGCCTTTTATTTCGCATTGCCTCTTTTGCTATGTTGGATGAATTTCTTTGATCCATTAATGTCCAGTAGCTTTATGCAATGTCCAGAAGTGTTAAGAATGATTGTGTCACATCTGAACATGTTAATTTTTATTGTCCACTAACCCTCTAATGAGTTGTTTCGAGTTTGGTGTGGAGGAAGTTTTCAAAGATCAAGAGAGGAGAATGATGCAATATGATCAAGGAGAATGAAAGCTCTAAGCTTGGGGATGCCCCGGTGGTTCACCCCTGCATATTCTAAGAAGACTCAAGCGTCTAAGCTTGGGGATGCCCAAGGCATCCCCTTCTTCATCGACAACATTATCAGGTTCCTCCCCTGAAACTATATTTTTATTCCATCACATCTTATGTGCTTTGCTTGGAGCGTTGGTTTGTTTTTGTTTTTGTTTTTGTTTGAATAAATGGATCCTAGCATTCATTCTGTGGGAGAGAGACACGCTCCGCTGTTGCATATGGACAAGTATGTCCTTAGGCTTTACTCATAGTATTCATGGTGAAGGTTGAATCTTCTTCGTTAAATTGTTATATGGTTGGAATTGGGAAATGCTACATGTAGTAATTCTAAAATGTCTTGAATAATTTGATACTTGGCAATTGTTGTGCTCATGTTTAAGCTCTTGCATCATATACTTTGCACCCATTAATGAAGAAACACCTAGAGCTTGCTAAATTTGGTTTGCATATTTGGTCTCTCTAAAGTCTAGATAATATCTAGTATTGAGTTTTGAACAACAAGGAAGACGGTGTAGAGTCTTATAATGTTTACAATATGTCTTTTATGTGAGTTTTGCTGCATCGGTTCATCCTTGTGTTTGTTTCAAATAACCTTGCTAGCCTAAACCTTGTATCGAGAGGGAATACTTCTCATGCATCCAAAATCCTTGAGCCAACCACTATGCCATTTGTGTCCACCATACCTACCTACTTCATGGTATTTCTCCGCCATTCCAAAGTAAATTGCTTGAGTGCTACCTTTAAAATTGCTATCCTTCACCTTTGCAATATAGAGCTCATGGGACAAATAGCTTAAAAACTATTGTGGTATTGAATATGTACTTATGCACTTTATCTCTTATTAAGTTGCTTGTTGTGCGATAACCATGTTTCTGGGGACGCCATCAACTACTCTTTGTTGAATATCATGTGAGTTGCTATGCATGTCCGTCTTGTCTGAAGTAAGAGAGATCTACCACCTTAATGGTTGGAGCATGGATATTGTTAGAGAAGAACATTGGGCCGCTAACTAAAGCCATGAATCATGGTGGAAGTTTCAGTTTTGGACACATACCCTCAATCTCATATGAGAATACTAATTGTTGCCACATGCTTATGCATTAAAGAGGAGTCCATTATCTCGTTGTCCATGTTGTCCCTGGTATGGATGTCTAAGTTGAGAATAATCAAAAGAGAGAAATCCAAAATGCGAGCTTTCTCCTTAGACCTTTGTACAGGCATGGAGGTACCCCTTTGTGACACTTGGTTAAAACATGTTTATTGCGATGATCCGGTAGTCCAAGCTAATTAGGACAAGGTGCGGGCACTATTAGTATACTATGCATGAGGCTTGCAACTTGTAAGATATAATTTACATAATACATGTGCTTTATTACTACCGTTGACAAAATTGTTTCTTGTTTTCAAAATAAAAGCTCTAGCACAAATATAGCAATCGATGCTTTCCTCTTTGAAGGACCATTCTTTTACTTTTATGTTGAGTCAGTTCACCTATTTCTCTCCACCTCAAGAAGCAAACACTTGTGTGAACTGTGCATTGATTCCTACATGCTTGCATATTGCACTTGTTATATTACTCTATGTTGACAATTATCCATGAGATATACATGTTATAAGTTGAAAGAAACCGCTGAAACTTAATCTTCTTTTGTGTTGCTTCAATACCTTTACTTTGATTTATTGCTTTATGAGTTAACTCTTATGCAAGACTTATTGATGCTTGTCTTTAAGTACTATTCATGAAAAGTCTTTGCTTTATGATTCACTTGTTTACTCATGTCATTACCATTGTTTTGATCGCTGCATTCATTACATATGTTTACAAATAGTATGATCAAGGTTATGATGGCATGTCACTCCAGAAATTATCTTTGTTATTGTTTACTCGCTCGGACGAGCAGAACTAAGCTTGGGGATGCCGATACGTCTCCGACGTATCGATAATTTCTTATGTTCCATGCCACATTATTGATGATATCTACATGTTTTATACACATTATATGTCGTATTTATGCATTTTCCGCACTAACCTATTAACGAGATGCCGAAGAGCCGCTTGTTGTTTTCTCGCTGTTTTTGGTTTCAGAAATCCTAGTAAGGAAATATTCTCGGAATTGGACGAAATCAATGCCCAGGGTCCTATTTTTGCACGAAGCTTCCAGAAGACCGAGGGGGAAAGGAAGTGGGGCCACGAGGCGCCGACATGCTAGGGCGGCGCGGCCTGGCCCTTGCCCGCGCCGGCCTGGTGTGTGGGGCCCTCGTGTGGCCCCCCGCGTTGCCCTTCCGCCTACTTAAAGCCTTCGTCGCGAAACCCCCAGTACCGAGAGCCACGATACGAAAAACTCCATCGAGACGCCGCCGCCGCCAATCCCATCTCGGGGGATTCCGGAGATCACCTCCGGCACCCTGCCGGAGAGGGGATTCATCTCCCGGAGGACTCTTCACCGCCATGGTCGCCTCCGGAGTGATGAGTGAGTAGTTCACCCCTGGACTATGGGTCCATAGCAGTAGCTAGATGGTTGTCTTCTCCTCACGTGCTTCATTGTCGGATCTTGTGAGCTGCTTAACATGATCAAGATCATCTATCTGTAATTCTATATGTTGTGTTTGTCGGGATCCGATGGATAGAGAATACTATGTTATGTTGATTATCAATCTATTACCTATGTGTTGTTTATGATCTTGCATGCTCTCCGTTATTAGTAGAGGCTCGGCCAAGTTTTTGCTCTTAACTCCAAGATGGAGTATTTATGCTCGATAGTGGGTTCATGCCTCCATTAAATCCGGGACGATGACGAAAGTTCTAAGTTGTGGATGTGCTGTTGCCACTAGGGATAAAACATTGATGCTATGTCCGAGGATGTAGTTATTGATTACATTACGCACCATACTTAATGCAATTGTCTATTGTTTTGCAACTTAATACTGGAAGGGGTTCGGATGATAACCTCGAAGGTGGACTTTTTAGGCATAGATGCATGCTGGATAGCGGTCTATGTACTTTGTCGTAATGCCCAATTAAATCTCACAATATTCATCATGTCATGTATGTGCATTGTTATGCCCTCTCTATTTGTCAATTGCCCGACTGTAATTTGTTCACCCAACATGCTATCTTATGGGAGAGACACCTCTAGTGAACTGTGGACCCCGGTCCATTCTTTACATCTGAAATACAAATCTGCTGCAATACTTGTTCTTTACCGTTCTTTGCAAACAATCATCATCCACACTATACATCTAATCCTTTGTTACGGCAAGCCGGTGAGATTGACAACCTCACTCGTTTCGTTGGGGCAAAGTACTTTGGTTGTGTTGTACAGGTTCCACGTTGGCGCCGGAATCTCTGGTGTTGCGCCGCACTACATCCCGCCGCCATCAACCTTCAACGTGCTTCTTGGCTCCTCCTGGTTCGATAAACCTTGGTTTATTTCTGAGGGAAAACTTGCTGCTGTGCGCATCATACCTTCCTCTTGGGGTTCCCAACGAACGTGTGAGTTACACGCCATCAGTCCACCTTCAGGTTATCATCCGAACCCCTTCCAGTATTAAGTTGCAAACAACAGACAATTGCATTAAGTATGGTGCGTAATGTAATCAATAACTACATCCTCGGACATAGCATCAATGTTTTATCCCTAGTGGCAACAAGACATCCACAACCTTAGAACTTTCCGTCATCGTCCCGCATTTAATGGAGGCATGAACCCACTATCGAGCATAAATACTCCTCTTGGAGTTAAGAGTAAAAACTTGGCCGGAGCCTCTACTAATAACGGAGAGCATGCAAGATCATAAACAACACATAGGTAATAGATTGATAATCAACATAACATAGTATTCTCTATCCATCGGATCCCAACAAACACAACATATAGCATTACAGATAGATGATCTTGATCATCTTAGGCAGCTCACAAGATCCGACAATGAAGCACATAAGGAGAAGACGACCATCTAGCTACTGCTATGGACCCATAGTCCAGGGGTGAACTACTCACTCATCACTCCGGAGGCGACCATGGCGGTGAAGAGTCCTCCGGGAGATGATTCCCCTCTCCGGCAGGGTGCCGGAGGCGATCTCCTGAATCCGCCGAGATGGAAATGGCGGCGGCGGCGTCTCTGTAAAGTTTTCCGTATCGTGGCTCTCTGTACTGGGGGTTTCGCGACGAAGACTATATGTAGGCGGAAGGGCAGGTAAAGGGGCGTCACGAGGGGCCCATACACCAGGGCCGCGCGGCCAAGGCCTAGGCCGCGCCGCCCTGTTGTCTGGCCACCTCGTGGCCCCACTTCGTAAGTCCTCCGGTCTTCTGGAAGCTTCGTGGAAAAATAGGCCCCTAGGCGTTGATTTCGTCCAATTCCGAGAATATTTCCTTACTAGGATTTCCGAAACCAAAAACAGCAGAAAACAAGCAACTAGCTCTTCGGCATCTCGTTAATAGGTTAGTGCCGGAAAATGCATAAATATGACATAAAGTATGCATAAAACATGTAGATATCATCAATAATGTGGCATGGAACATAAGAAATTATCGATACGTCGGAGACGTATCGATCCACCATATCTACCTATATGTGGTATTTCATTGCCATTCCATACTAGTTTGCTCGTGTGCTACCTTTAAAACATTCAAACAGCTTCCTCGTTTTGTGACATTGTTTTTAGCTCATGAGGAAGTAAATTAAAAAAATTGTTGTCGTCTTCCATACTAGTTAAGTAACTCAAAGACTCGTGAGCTTCATCTTTCTTGTCACATAAAAAACTATATAAAAAAAGAAGAGCCGGTTTGACCACAACTTCCAATAGGGGAACAAAATAGGAAAATTATAAGAAAAGGGCACTCCTCCATGGTTTGTGATTGCTTGGTCGACACCCGAGGATTCGGTTGGCCATGGTATGTGTAAGCAAATGTTGGGAGGAGTCACAATTTTATAAGTAGTATAAATGAAAAGAGGCTTCGACCAAATATTTCGGAACCGCTCTCAAACTTGCTTAGTATGGAAGATGACAATAGCTCTTTTTACTACTCATTGACATGAACAACCACCTCTCAAAAGTGCATTTTATACTCTTGTTGTTTCAATAAAAATCTCTAGCACATGAGTGATCTTACTTTCCTCTCAAAGAGAGACCTTCTTTTACTTTTATGTTGAGTCTCCACCTTCTAGTTTATGCACCACTTATGAGAGCATAGTTGTTATTCTTAGTTTTATGTGCATGGTCCCAAGATTTTATTGATTGATTCATAATTATGGTATTGCTTGTTCAAACTTTTTGTTTCTAGTCATCCTTATAAACTTTTAAAGGTGTCCAAGCATTTATGTTTTGCTTCCACCTATGGGACAAGCTGAGTACCACTTTATTATGTATCTATGCTATGCTCTTGACAATCACTTTGCTTTCCATGCACGTTATACATTTTCTTTTGTTTGATTACTATTCATGTTTTAGCATGGTTATTAAGTTTCATTGTTTGATTATATCTATCATGCTTATGTTAGGATTCTATGATTCCAGCTATGTTTGCTTTTACACTTAGATTGATCAAAGTAGATGTTATTATCACACTTGAAAAGATAGAAAAGATCAAATTGTAAAATAACGAGGAAATGAAAATATCAATACCTTTCAAACTCATAAGAATGCATGAAGCTCTTGAAAAGAATTTTGATTGGATTATTCCTGAAAATTTATTTGATGAAAATAGTGAACCCAAAAGTGTTGAGAGAGGTTTTTCTAAAACTTTTATGAATAAAATACAATTCCTTGTTGAAAAGGTTCCCGACATTTATGATGTTCATGCTTCTTTACTTGATAATACTTGATGCTCGCTCTTTTTCTGCGTCTAGCTGAAAGGCGTTAAAGAAAAACACTCTTGGGAGATAACCCATGCTTATTATCTGTGATATTTTCTTTTTGTTGAGTCTTGGAAGTTATTGCCTCTGTAATAACCTCTCCTTATCATTTTTATTTCGTTTTTGTGCCAAAAATAGCCTCTAATAGGAAGAAAATAAGATTTGGGGAAGTTGCTGTCCAGAAACAGATTTTCTCATTGTTATCATACAAATTCGTATAAATAGGCAGAGCTGAATTGTGAGCTGTAATTTTTTATGCATATGACCCGGGTTATTATATAACTTGCATTAGTTTTGCACTTTTCGATCTGAGCAACAGGGGATTTTCGAACAAATCGATCTTTACCTGTTGTTCTGTTTTGACAGATCCTGCCACTATTTGCATTTGCCTCTTATTCTCTTTCTTTTTTTGCGTTCTTTTGATAGAAAGATCTTTTTGAAAGATTTTATACAGTAGCTAATGTTTTAATGGATGTTTGATATATGTTAAAACTGGATCCAAGTGGATTTGTTTTTTTGATTGCACTAACGTTGCTAATAAAGAATTGTGTGAAGTTTTGTATGAAGGAAGTTTTCAAGTGTAGGGAGAGAAGAATGATGTAGTGAAGAATGGACAAAAGCTCAAGCTTGGGGATGCCCCTGCCACCCCAAGAAATATCCAAGGTACAAGCATCAAATCTTGGGGATGCCCTATGCATCGGCTTCTTCATCAACAAAGTAACAGGTTATCTTTCCGTGTGCTATATTTTTATTGCTTCATATGCTATGTGTTATTCTTGGAGCGTATTTTTTTATATATTTTTTTTTGTTTTGTTTTCTATACAATGAGGTTGGATCCCAGCATATTTTTTTTTTGGAGAATGACACACTCCGTTTTAATTGCATAGAACACTCTCGTTTTCACTTTTACTATTCTGCGAGTGTTCTAGTTTTCTAGTACTTCGTTTAGCTTTGGTTTTCTACTTCTATTTTTTCCAGAGCTTCTTAGTTTGCTTTATTCATGTATGATTATCTCTCTGGTCTATATTGATTGGTGTTGGAGATGAGTAAAATATTTCATGATAATAGTGATGCAAAAGGAAGCTTGTCTAGACTGTGACATAGATTTTGGCATGTCATGTTGGATGTTATTCTTGTCATATGCTTAGTATTTATTATTGTAGCATGACTTGTCTCAAATATCTATGAGTACATAATGTGCTATTGAAAGAATCATGTGTTGTTTCCATCATAAAAAGCAAAATATTATGGTATTCTCCTTTGATGCTTTATTGGGTTGACTTTGCACTGTTTACATCATGATATGACTATGACCAGTCAACTAAAGCCTCTATGATCATTTAGTTTTTGACTTTTAATATCACTTTATGCTTTGATTGATAATGTTTTGTCGCTATGCATGATTATGGTCATTATTGCTCTCCTAGTTGGCCGCTCCGGCTTTTTGCTAGCCTTCGCTGCATGCGAGTATGAACTCTACTCGTGCATCCAACCACCATTAACCAAAGTTTGCCAATTGTGTCCACCATATCTACTTATTATCATTATTGTTATTCCAAGTACATTCATCATGTTTTCATCTATCTTTCGAATTGATTATGAGAAATATAGTCAATAAAGCTCTCACGAACTTGGTGGCACATTTAATTTCTTGCACTTAATAAACTTGAACCATTGTGACTATCTTATGTTTATTATATGCTTACAAGTTTTAAGTTGGAAGTTAGCACAACCATGCTTTCATGGGGCACGCTTTCAACATTGCACTTATTATATATTTAGTTGATATCATGATCTTTTGCTTATGGATGCCTATCGATGCGAAATAGAATGGAAACTTGTAAGTCCATGGAGTTTGTATATCTGTTAGAGAAACGCTGAGCCGCGAACCTAAGCTATGCATCATTCATGGTGGAAGTTTACAACATTCCATAGTGAGTATTCTATGAAGCATTTTCAATAAAAATCTATACCCATAGTAAATAAAGGGATTGCTTGAGATGCTCATTGTCTGTTTGTCTTGTCATTTTGGTATGGAATTGCACTTATTTGAAAGAGTACTTCCATATCATGGGGCAAGAGGTACCCCTACTGCGTCCTTTATAATACATGTATACTTACAACGAGAAGAACTTATTTGGAACCTAAGTTGAGTAGCATGAGGTGTAGGTACTCATATTCAAGGGGCATGAGATTTTCGACTTATGATTTGTCAAGCATATGACTCTTTTTTGCACTCATATTAACTTTAACCATTCAAGATGCCTATGATAGCGGCAATGAGAGCTCAAAGCTAATAAGTACCATACCTTTTTGAAAGCTCTATAAAAATTATTGATTCTTACTTCCTTCCTCGAAGGACCTTTCTTTTAATTTTATGTTGAGCCTTCATCTTCTTGCTTTATGCACCACTAAGAGAGCATAGTTTTCATTTTGAGTATAATGTGCATAGTCCCAAGACTTATTGATTGATTCATTATTATGCTATTTCTTGTTATTAAATTACTTGTATTTAGTCACCCTTTGAACTTTAAAGGTGTCCTAGCATTTATGTTTTTCTATTCCATAAAGGACAAGCTAAATACCACTTTGCTATGTTCTCTCTATGCTCATAAATAAATAGTTTCTTTTCACTTCATAATTATTCATGATCTTTTGTTTGAGTTACTTCTCATGTTATAACATAGATGCTAAGTTCTATTGTTAGAATTATATCTATCATGCCTATGTTTGGAGTACTTTGATCCAAGCTTACAATGCTTTACAAAAGCTTGATCAAGATTGTGATAGTTGCATGTCACCTCAAAAATTATTTTTGTTATCACTTACGTACTCGAGGACGAGCAGGAGTTAAGCTTGGGGATGCTTGATACGTCGCAAACGTATCTATAATTTTTGATGTTACATGCTTGTTTTACACCAATTCTACTATGTTTTACTTGCACTTCATTACACTTTTATACATTTTCTGGCAGTAACCTATTAACAAGATGTCACAGTGCTAGTTTCCTGTTTTCTGCTGTTTTTGGTCTCAGAAATGCTGTACAGGAAATATTCTCAGAATTGAATAAAACAAAAGTTGAAGTCAATATTTTACCTAACGAAGATGAAGTCCGAAGGGATCAAAGAGGTGCAGTAGGGCTGCCAGACCATGCCTAGGCGCGACCTGGCCTAGCCCGCGCCTAGGTGTGGTGTGGGCCACCCCGGTACCCCATCGACCTATCTCCTCTGCCTATTTATTCACGATATCGGGAAAACCCTGAAGACCCGAGTCTCCATCCACAAAAAGTTCCGTCGCAGCCGCCATCACAAAACCCATCTCGGGAGGGTTCTGAAGTTCTTCGCGGCACCCTGCCGGAGGGGGAAATCATCGCCAGAGGCATCTACATCACGATGCCCGCCTTCGAAGTATTGCGTGAGTAGTTCATCCCTAGACTATGGGTCCATAGCAGTAGCTGGATGGTTGTCTTCTCCAATTTGTGCCTCATGTTTAGATCTTGTGAGCTGCCCTACATGATCAAGATCATCCTATTGTAATGCTACATGTTGTGTTTGCTAGGATCCGATGAATATTGAATACTATGTTGAGATCGATTATATATTCATGTCATATGTTATTTTTGATCTTCCATGCTCTCTCGTTGCTAGTAGATACTTGTGACTCCAAGAGGGAGTATTTATGCTCGATAGTGGGTTCATGTCTCCCGTTTTCTGGAAGAGTGACAATAACTTCTAAGATTGTAGATGTGTTGTTGCTACTAGGGAGAAAAAACAATGTTTTATCCGAGGGTAATTCTATTGTTTACTTTACACACATTGCTTAATGCGATAATCTGTTGCCTAGATCTTAATTAATGGAATGGGTTCGGACGATAACCGGAAGGTAGATTATTAGTCATAGAGGCGGTTGGATTATGGTCTATGTATTATGTTGTAGTGCACAAACGAATCTCATAGTAATCATCTTGTCATGTATGGTCGATATTATGTCTGCCCAGCTGTAATTTGTTCACCCAATATGTTATTTATCTTTATGGAGAGACACCTCTAGTGAACTGTGGACCCCGATCCTTTCCTTTACATTGATAAATTCATCCACTGCAATCCTGCTCTGTTTACTTACTGCTAGCTCTGTTTTCTTTAATTACTGCAAACATCTCCTTCCACTCGATACATTTAATTCTTTGTGTTCAGCAAAACTGGTGAGATTGACAACCTCACTGTAAGTTGGAGCAAAGTATTTTGGTTGTGTTGTGTGCAGGTTCCACGTTGTTGTTGACGTCGGTAGTGCGCCCTGCCACTAGTGAGCTAGCAACACCTTTAGAAGTCACGCCTTTCTCCTACTGATCGATTAAACCTTGGTTTCTTACTGAGGGAAAACTTGCTGATGTGCTCATCATACCTTCGTCTTGGGGTTCCCCAATGGTGTGCAATATGCGGTCATCACTTGCTAAACATTTTCAAATGGTTCAAACACAAATTGATCAGCTCACTAAAGTTCAAAAATATTTGCTAGTAATGCTTCTAGAGAAAAACATGCTTATGAAATAAGCACTAGAAGTGGTGCTTCTACTCAGGATCCTCTATATCGTGAGGGACATCCAAAAAGAATGGAACAAGATTCTCAACAAGTTAATGATGCTAGGACTAAATCTAACAAAAAGAAGAAGCATAAACCATTGTAGAATCCTCTGAACCCGCAAAAGATCCTAATAGTCTATCTATCTCTGATGCTGAAACTAAAAGGGTAATGATAAAGTAATGCTTCTGATAAAGAAGAAAGTGAAAAGGAACCCGAAAAACATATTAAGAATAAAAAATACACGAAGGAAGATTTCATTGCTAATAAACATGGTAGTGAGAAAGAACCCTGGGTGCAAAAACCAATGCATTTTCTTGATAAGAAACACAAATTAAAAGAGGAAGAACACTATAATAAGTTCTGTGAATGGATGTAACCTTTGTTTTTGCAAATTCCTTTGACTGATGCTATTAAATTGCCTCCTTATTCAAAATATATGAAAGATATTGTCTCTAACAAAGGAACAAATGAGGAAATCTCCACTATGCTTCCTAACTATTCTTTTAATGGCAAGATTCCAAAAAAGCTTAGAGATCCAGGTATACCTACTATTCCATGCTCCATTAAGAACAATTATATATGTTAAGACTGCTTTATGTGACTTGGGAGCGGGAGTTAGCGTCATGCCTTTCTCTCTTTATAAGAGACTTGATCTAGAAAAATTAATACCAACTAATATATCTTTGCAAATGGCTGATAAGTCTACTACTATTCATGTTGGTATATGTGAGGATGTTCCTGTTCAAGTTGCTCAAAATTGTATGATATTAACTGACTTTGTCGTGCTAGATGACAATATGTCTATTATTCTTGGGAGACCTTTTCTTAACACTGCAGGGGCTGTTATTGATTGCAACCAAGGGAAAGTAACTTTTAATGTTGACGACAAGGAGCACACGGTTTATTTTCCTAAGAAGATTGATAGGAATTATGGTCTAAATACCATCAATAACATTGAGACTATTCAAATTGGGAAATTTCATTTTCCTTTGCCAATACCAAAGAAATATTATCATATTGTGATGGTTGGGACTATTCCTTTCAAGATTGAGGTAACATGATCATCTAGTGAATTGCAAAGTTGTGTTTCATATGAAATTGTTTTGGTAACAATACTTGATCAACCTTGTAAGCAAAGTAATTTTGGATGAATGAACTATGTCTTCACCTATGGTCCACTTATCAATTCCATATTAGAATGTGTTAAATTACTATAGAGTTAGTTATGGTTTGTTTTTCATCATTTCATAAAAGTTTTCCTGAGAAAGAATCATTTATCAAATTCTGAAATTTTCCCATAAATAAAGTTTTTCGAAAACTTCCATAAAATATCTACAAAAAATTTACGCATGAAAAGGGGCAGGGAGGCACCTGGGCCGCCTAGGGGGACCCACTGGCCGGCCACACCATGTGGTGGTGCGAGGCAGCACTAGGCCGCGCCAAGGCCTGGTGTGGACCCCTTGGCCCTCCACTTGCTCTCTCCTCTGCCATTTCACTCTCTCACCTGAAAAAACACTCACCCATTGTTCAAACCCGTGTTCTTGCTTGCAAATTTTTGATCTCCTTGCTCAGCCCGTATTTTCTGCTGAAATTTGAAGTATTTGCTCTCCGGTATGTGATTCCTCCGATTATCCAAGTAGAATTTTGTTTAGTGAAGTATTTATTGAGTATTTTGCTGCTGTAGATGACATGTTAAGTGAGCTTGCATGCTTGTATTATGCTCAGATAAGTTTATTTGATGTATGTGTAGTTCTCTTATAAGTCCCTATTGTGTTCTCCTTCATTTGTTTGTTTTAAAATCATTTTTATGAGGTTTGCTAAAAATTTCAGAGAAGAAGGATGGACAACCACACCTATGGAGAAATCTTTGAGAGAGAGGCTCCGAGGTTAAGGAGATGTTCAAGATCATCTACTCAGTATAGGCGATCCTATAATGAAGATCTAATTGTACCAAGCATTGGTGAGGTAGATGATGGAGATGCACATCCATCCACTTTCGCTTGCACTGAATTTATGAGAGATGCAAGGATCTATGATTATTTCTTGCTCCTTGTTAGCAGGGTTGGGTTAACTCCATACATGAATGATGAGAGTAACCAATATGCTTTACTGACTAAGATTTTTGTTGGGAGTTTGCTTTTAATAACTCTATGTCTAGGCCAAATGTTTCATTTAAAATCTATAATAAGCCTACTACTATGTCCTTGTCAAAATTTTGTGGCATCCTAGGTATTGAGATGACTGGAACATCTAAAAGGATCAAAGACACTCCTGCTGATTTGTTGGAACTCTACCGAGGGGTGACGAATGATGATGATAGCAGTGCTCAACATGGCAAGATAAGGAACATTCAACTCCCAGTTATTAGATACGTTACTTATTATCTTGCTACTAGTGTCCTGGGTAGGGAAAAAACTAGTAATATTTCTCACTATCATTTGGCTTTTTACCTACTGCACTCAGTAATAGTAATAAGTACAACCTTGGTGCTCTTATTGCTCATCTCTTAGCTGCTAGAGGACTCATCTATGGAGGGATTATTGCTGCACGTATTATAACTACTTTGGATATTCCTGTTGATCCCAATGATGTATTGTTGGCACCACCGAGACTTGATCTTACTGCCATGGAAACCCATCAATTTGTTAGTGCCGACTCTTGTGCAGGAAGTTTGGTTTATAGAATGTTATTTACTGATGGAGATGAAAGGGAAGTTCCCCTGCCACAACCTAGTTTGTTTAGTATTCGCAGGATGCCGTGGTCGCGCTCGAAGGAGGAGCTGGACGAACAGCCGCGCCCGCTTGGATTTTATGAGCAGTACCAGGAGGAGGCACCAACCGATGACTACGTCGTGCATTACACCGGGGCGTCCTTGAGTTCATATTAGGACGAAGGTGCTTCTTCATCATATTATGGAGGCGCCACTTCTTGGGCTCCTTGGGATTAATCTCCACTTAGGCAAAAAGCCTATGTTTGGGGGGAGGTATACCGATATCTCACTTATCGATACATCATATTCCGTCGGTACTTTGTATATCTATGTTTCTCTTTCTTTTGTTTGTGTTTAGTTTATTTTTGTAATTTCTATTTTATTGGATCTTTGAAGTTGTTACTACTGTAATAACCTCCCCTTATCATACTTATTTCGTTTTTATACCTAGGATAGTCTCTAATAGGAAGGAGGTAAGAATCGGGGAAGTTGCTGTCCCAAAACAGACTATGTGCTGTCACCATAAAAATTCTTATTCCCAGTTAGAACGGAAATTTGAGCTGCCAATTTTTTAGCATACGCCCCAGGTTGTTATCTAACTTTCGTTAGTTGAGAACTTTTATATTTGAGCTACAGAACATTTTCGAAAAATTAATCTTCACCTGTTGTTCTGAGGTTGGCAGATTTCTGCCAATTTTTGCATTTGTGTGTCTATGTTAGTTTTGTTTCTTTTTGTTGTTCTTGCTTTTGTTTCTACTTTCAAAAAATAAAAATGCCAAATAAAATCGGTTGTTTCTCTTTATTTTCTTCTTTAGTTTGTTTCATTTTCTCGTTATGGTTTGCTATTCGAAAATCCAAAAAGATTTTGCTTTATGTGTTGATTCAAAATCGAAACCCCAAAAATATTTCCTGTTCTTCTTTAATTTTGTAAAGTTTGCTGTAGAGTTCAATATTCCTCCGTGACTCCATTGGAGTTTGGTTATCATTTCATATTATTCAAGCCACAAGTGAAAATCAATAATGACGACCTACGACAATTCGAGATGTGCCAAGAGGCTGGTATGAACTCTATTTGTTTTCATTTTTGTACATATAGTCAATTATGTGGACATGCTTAGTTTGTTCGTGTAAGGTGTATGCTATTTAATGATGCTTAGTAGTTCCTGCTCTCTTATGATTAGTTCCAATTTTCTAATAGTAAGTAACATGTCATATAGATATTTGCTTGCATTGCTCTCTATTCATATACGGTATGAAATTATGGTATCTTTCTCTGAATGTTTCATTTGAACCGACTTGGCACATGCCCACGCATGCATATGACTAAACAAAAGTCAATTAAGCCTTGATGATTTATTTTTCCTCAGAGTTCTTGTATCAAATTTATACTTCTGTTAATTTTATTTCATTGCAAGCATGATTATGAAAGTTACTGCTTACCTAATTGTCGCTTTCCAGTCTGTTGCTAGCCTTCACCTGTACTAAGTACGCTCTACTCGTGCATCCAACTACTAAAAGCCAAAGTTTGCCGATTGTGTCCACCATATCTACCTGCTAGCATCATTGATATTCCAAGTATATTAATCATGTTTTTATTCATCTTCCAAATTAAATGTTGTCATGAGAAAATTAGTTAGTAAAGCTCTCACAAACTTGATGGTACATTTACTTTTTTGCACTTAATAAAATTGAGCCATTGTGACTATCTTATGTAGTTATATGCTTGCAAGTTGTAAGTTGGGAGTTAGCATAACCAGCACAACCATGCTTTCATGGGGCACGCTTTCAACATTGTACTTACTCTTATTTAGTTGATATCATGTTCTTTTGTTTATGGATGCCTATCGATGCGAAATAAAATGGAAACTTGTAAGTACATGGAGTTTGTATATGTGTTAAAGAAACGCTGGGCCGCTAACCTAGGCCATGCATCATTCATGGTGGAAGTTTACATCATTCCATAGTGAGTATTCTATGAAACATCTTCAATAAAAAGCTATACCCATAGTAAATAAAAGGATTGTTGAGATGCTCATTGTCCGTTTGTCTTGTCATTTTAGTGTGGGATTGCACTTATTTTAAAGAGTACCTCCATATCATGGGGAAAGAGGTACCCCCGTTGCATTCTTTATCATACATGTATACTTACAATGACAAGAACTTATTTAGGACCTAAGTTGAGTAGCATGAGGTGTAGGTACTCTTATTCAAGGGGCATGAGATTTTCAACTTATGATTTGTCAAGCATATGACTCATTTTCCCCCTCACATTAACTTTAACCATTCAAGATTCTTATGAAGGGGCAATAAGAGCTCAAAACTAATAAGTACCATAGTTTTTGGGGGATTTATAAAACTTGTTAATCATACTTGCTTCTTCGAAGGACCTATCTTTTACTTTTTATGTTGAATCACCATCCTTTCTTTGAGCATCTTCTCGAAAGAATAGTTTTCATTCTTAGTGTAACATGCTTGTCCTGGAATAAGATTAATTGTGGTATAACTGTGATGTTTGAACTTTTAATATTCTTACTTCTAGTCTTCTCTTAAAATTCAGAGGTGCCTTGCATTTATGTTTTGCTCCACAAATAAGGGCAAGCGAGATACCCCTTTATCATATCATATTATGAACATTGCAATCTCATGGATACTTATGTTTCATGTTGTTTATTGTTGTGTTGGTATCTTTTCATAGCTTGCATGACTATTGAGTAGCTTTAGTTGCATACTTCTTATTATGAATTGCCTAAGTACTTGATCATATAGTGATAATATGTACATCATATGAAGAAAATGCGTTCATTAAAGTTTCTTTATCGCACTCAGTTGTCACTGAATTGCTTGAGGACAAGCAATAAGCTAAGCTTGGGGGGAGCTGATACGTACAAAACATATCTACTTTCCCGAACATTTTTGTTATTGTTTGCCCTCTAATTTGTGTGTTGTGAATACAAATAACGCAGACTAACGTTGGTTTCAGCAGAATTGCTATGGTGTCTCGTTTTTGTGCAGAAATCCAACTTTCAGGAAAATTTCCAGAAAATATCGCAAAATCCATATTTCACCCGAAGACTCACGGAGCCAGAACACGAGACGGAGAAGGGCCACGAGGGGGCCAGATCTGCCCTAGGCGCGGGCCAGGCCAGACCGGGCCTAGGGGTGGTCTGACCGCCTCGGCCACCCGCTCGACCTCTCCTTCGCACTATATATAGCACCTGACCTGAAAACCACAGGGTGTTCGACGTTTTTCCACAAAGAGTTTCGCTGCTCCGCCGCCACCAGAAACCCCAATTCGGGACCAGAAACTCTGTTTTGGCACCCTACAGGGACGGGGAGTTGGAGTATATCATCGTCATCGCCATCATCTACGCGTCTCCATGAACCATCATGATTCCCTCATCAATGTGTGAGTAATTCCCTGCTGTAGGCTGTAGGGGATGGTAGGGATTGGATGAGTTCGTTCATGTAATAGCTATAAGATTGTTATGGGCATACTGCCTAGTATCCGTTGTTAGTATTTATGACATTGTTGCAACTTGTTGTGCGTAATACTTGTCACTTTGGGCCCGAGTGCGTAATATGTTATTGATTCAATAAGGTGTACGCCCACCAGGAAACGATGATAGAGGCATAATGCGCCAGCCCACTCTAGGACACCGACAACCTATAGAAATTGTTTACCTTCTTCGACCAACGGCGGGTGCTGGAGCTCGCCCGACACGACGGCCCTGTCGTGTCGAGAAAAAAAATCAATCCCGTCGCAAGTGTTGGTGTGGGTGGAGGTGCTAAGGCACACCATGGACCACATCTACAATGGTGGTGAGCCATTGCATGTTTCGCCGCCCTCCTTTCCGCGCTAGGCTCCAAGGAGGACACCCTATTTGTCGTCGTCCGCAGGGTCTTCGTCTTCGGTGGCGCGAGCTTCCAATGGCGTTGATGTCTTAGCCCACCTTCGTCGTCCCAAAGTGCGAGGTGAAGAAGGAGGCGCCCTCTCCTCCCGGTAGACGCCATCGCACCTGCAACATCGTCAACAGTGAGGTGGCTTCCTGGTCACATTCGTTTCCACCGGCTCATCCGAGAGAGTTGTCTTCGCTTCGCAAAGGTCTTTTTTTAGAGGTTTCATACAGCTCGGCCCACGGTTGCCCAAGCCCGGCCCACAAAGCAACAATATCTCCCTCTGCTTCTCCCTCTTGGTCATTTCGGATAGGAGTTAGCTCGTTCAGATTTCAGAAGCGAAGCGGAGAGCACTAGCCCAGCAGCTCTCGCGGGTCGCGGCGATGGACGTGGCGGGGGCTCAGGCCCGCACCATCCCCCTCCTCCTGCGCCACCCCGCCGCCCCCTTCCGGGGCTCTGCCTCCGTCTCATTCTCCTGCGGCGGCGCGCGCCGGAGCTGGGCGGTGTCCGCGACGGCGGAGGGAGAAGACGGTGGCCGCGGCTACGAGCGGGTGGCCATGGACACCCCCGGCGCTTACCGCCTCGTGGACCGCACCACCGGCCGCAGCGTCATCGTGTGGGGCGGCGTCGACGACGGCGACGAGCCCAGCGTGCCGTCCCCGGATGTGCTTTCCAGGATCAGCGTCGACCGTCCCGCCTCCAAAGGTTCGGCGAAATGCGTGCATCATTTCTGAAATTCGAAGTCCACAATCCGATTTTTAGCACAAGTGTTCATGCCGGAGATAATTTAGGCAGAATTCCATGTAATTTGCAATGTTTGTCTGAAATGCTCTACCTTTGCTGAAGATACGAAGCTGTTTTTGACACTGTAGGTGCAGCAAAGGGAGCAAGTGCAGGTGTTGGGAGTTTCGGAAGACTGAAGGCACAGAAAGTGCAGGCGTTAGCCAGGAGATCATCAGCCCAACACAAGAGAGAGGGTACTAGCTCTACTCGTACAGCCACCCCGCCGCGTAGCGAATATTTTGCTGATTCCGATGACGAGGAAAACAGTTCTAGACGAAGGAAGCCTGCCTCGGACCCGGCGCGCCGCGCAAGACCAAATGGTAACTACAGGGATGAGAGGACCCGGAGCGCGCCTTCTCTGAATTCTGTTCTGAGGCAGTACAAAGGTGACGGTGATGATTCGGATTTTGAGGGTGAAGAGCCTACTCCTGGCCCCAAAGTCTGGGGTAAAGTCGCCGATGCTACGGCCTACAGAAGAGAGGATCGGAGGCAGAAGTTGCCTCTAGACAGTGGATTTTTCAGTCGCAGCTCTTTTAAGGAGATTGGTTGCGGCGACGAGATTCTAGGTGCATTGAGTAGTTTTGGGTTCCCGCAGCCATCACATATTCAGGTAGATACATTTCCCTTTCTTTTTGCGGCGATGAAAAAGATCGTGAACTGTTAGCATAGCATTCATGAATGGCGTACAGAACCTATTGATCAGTCAAACACACATTAGCCATGTCAGTCTGTAAATATCAACTTATCAAGTTACTGAATTCTTGCACCATGCAAGTATGAGGTATGCGCTAAGTGTGCTTTCTTTAACTGTTGGACTGTAACGTCTTTTTAGGCTATGGCATATGGTCCTGTCTTGGAGGGGAAGAGTTGCATTATTGCTGATCAAAGTGGGTCTGGCAAGACACTGGCATATCTTTGCCCTATAGTTCAAAATTTAAGGAAGGAAGAAGCTATGGGGGTGAAATCATCTCCCAGGAACCCGCGAGTCATAGTATTGACACCTACTGCTGAACTTTCTTCTCAGGTGTACTACTTGTTGAATGTGATGTTGATAGTTCTTGTGTCAATTTGGGAAAGTAACTCTGGAATAACCTGCCGAGTGATGTTTTCTATATACAGGTTCTTCAGAATTGCCGTTCACTATCAAGATCTGGGGTCCCCTTCAGGTCTATGGTTGCAACCGGAGGATTTCGACAGAAGACGCAGCTTGAAAGCCTTGAGCAAGAGCTAGATGTTCTTATAGCAACACCTGGTCGTTTCTTATACCTGCTGCAGGAAGGCTTTGTGCAATTAAATAACCTCAGATGGTATGCCTGTTCCTTTCTCCATTTATTTTGAAGTTGAACTGAGAGAAAAATAATCCGACATGCATACTAATAAATAGCTCAAGGCCCAAGTTAATAAATTGTTTCCTATAATTTCAGTGCTGTGTTTGATGAGGTGGATATTTTATTTAGTGAGGAAGGTTTTGAACAAGTGCTTCATCAACTGATTACTGTTGCACCAGTGACCACACAATATCTATTTGTCACTGCAACTCTCCCTCTTGATATATATAACAAGGTCGTTGAAACATTTCCTGACTGTGAGGTAATCATGGGACCTAGCGTCCACCGAACAAGCGCGCGCCTTGAAGAGGTGGGTCATTTCTCACCTTCATGTATTTAATATTTTTACTACTATGGTAGTAATATGTTATCTGAAAACCTTTCTAGGAAATACGCTTGCAAGTCACATGTCTCTCTGTTGCTACTGATATCATATACAGATTACAGAATTGCTTGCACACGAGTGACTCGTAGATATATATAATTGCACAAAACATGATGTCTATAGTATGGTGTTGGTATTTGTCATAGAGTAATTACATTTGTATGCTTGAACTACAGATTCTTGTGGACTGCAGTGGAAATGACAATGATGAAAAGAATCCAGAGACAGCCTTTTCAAATAAGAAAACATCACTCCTAAAGATTATCGAGGAGTCTCCAGTTCGTAAAACAATTGTTTTCTGCAACAAGGTTGTTCCTCTCTCTCTTTTTTGGAAGTCCCCAAGTTATCATCCATATCAAACAAACATAACAAGAAGTCCTAGCATCTGACAACATGCTTTCTGTTCTCAGATTGAGACATGCAGGAAGGTTGAAAACGTGCTGACGCGGCTGGATAGGAAAGCTTCGCAAATCAAGGTTCTACCGTTCCATGCTGCACTGGACCAGGCAAAACGCATCGCAAACATGAAGGAATTCCTGAAGAAACAAACCGACGGCTCGCTGTTCCTTGTGTGCACGGACAGGTGCGGATCAACTGAACAACATTTCAGGTTTATTTATTAGTACTGTACGTGGAACCTGATGCTTATACTTGTATGTGGCAGGGCGTCGCGCGGAATCGACTTCACGAACGTGAACCACGTGGTGCTCTTCGACTACCCCCGCGACCCAAGCGAGTACGTCCGCAGGGTGGGCAGGACGGCCCGCGGTGCGTCAGGCGACGGCAAGGCCTTTGTGTTCGCGGTGGGCAAGCAGGTGTCCCTAGCTAGGAGGGTGATGGAGAGGAACCTCAAGGGGCAACCACTGCACGACGTCCCGTATTTCTAGAAGAGGGGCCGATGCTCAGGCCAGCGCGCCACCCTTGTGTTCTGTGTAAGCACCATCACATATAGGATCAGTAAAATCCTTGTTCTGCTGATCATCCCTGTCTGAAGAGCAGTTCGGTAATGTGTGCAATGAGGAGTGTAAGGAACTTAACACAGTCAGATTAAGTGTAGAGCATTCATGTTCCGATTCATACGATCGAGCATATTATATAGTTGTAGTACATCAAACTGGAGTACTGGACGTGTTGACGTTGCTAGCTATGCTGGTAAGTTGAGGAATCAGAAGAAACTTGGAGCTGCTGTTTGCACGCAGATCGACGGGTTGTTTGCCTTGCGTGAACTGAACTGATGATGTTGTGGAGCATACATTGCACGCCCCGGCCAGATATATATGTCGTGTTGGAGCGAGAGAGAGAACAAGAAAAAGATATTTTCTTTTGGACCGATTAGACCCCCTATATATAGCATGGACCTAGGAACCGATTAGCCCTAGCTACTCCGTTTCAGAGAAAAAAAAAGAGAGAGAGAGATTAGCAATCGCCGGCGGCCAGGCCATGTGGCCGCTTATCTTCGCCCTGGGCTGGCTTGCCTCCAAGGAAAGCGAGAAGGAGGACGTGTACATCGTGCACCACGTTACCAGAGGCGGCTGCATGAAGGAGTTCAGTACGGCGACGCGCAGGTGCCGCTTTGACGATCGCCCCGATGCCGAGGCGTGCATCAAGGCCACGGCGGCGCTGCGCAAGTGCTTCGGCGCCAGACCCGACTGGTTCGGGGACTACTTCATCGACCGCATCGACAGTGGCCTGGACCAGGACACCAACCCGACGCCGGAGGAGATCCGGGCGTACAGGCGTCGAGGGGAGTACAGGTGGTGGACAGGCATGAGGAGGAGCTAGCTAGCTACTTCCTCCATGGATTTCCTTCCTTAGGGTTCTGGATTAGAAACAAATTCTTGTAAGTAGATCTGTTTTATGTGGAAGACCTGCCGCAGTACGAATGTACAATACAATATGTGGGGCAAATAAACTACCTTTGCACTTTTCTGAACAAAATCGGTCGAGTAAAGTGGACTACCAAAATCGTGCATTCTACTCTTTATATGTATAACTTATTAACGTTGTGATTCAGCACAATTTACTGTGGCTGGTGAATGATGAATTAGCAGCGGATACCACATATATTATGCGCAATCATACTCCCTGTAGCCCCATTAACCAACGAAAATCTGAGAAAATAAACAAGTTATTTGGCATCTAGACTGAGTTTTCCTTGTATATATATGTACAATTTAGTTTTTTTGCCATATAATAATACAGTAAATTTTTAATCTCATGGCCCATTACTTAGCCACGAATAATCGATTTCTATATTTCTTGCACGATCATACTTTAACTGTTTCTTGGGGAAACTTCGAGGGGAGAGGCGATGGTGCTGCTCGTGCGGGTGGTGTCAATGGTGGCCACCAGCAAGGGTACCAACAGTACCCTCCGTTAACCTTTTGAATCATCACAACATAACATTAGAAGGCCAACTGGATTTCACCTCAATTTGCTTGGATTTCACCTCTCCAGTTGTGCGAGGTGTTGTGGCTTGTGGGTTCCATGGACGACGGTCTCTATTCGGGGGAATGCCCTACCAACATGAGGTCGGTGCCGGTGATGCCAATGCTCTTGTGCACCACTTCGCTCCTTGGATGCGTAATGATCCGCCTCTTACAGAGGTGTGGCTTACCGAGTGCAGGCTTCCCCGCAAAGGGTGTGCTTGGACTCTTTTCTTCTTTGATGGTCTTGTTTTCGGTTGCAATTCGAGCTCTAGGGTAAGGACTCCATCGTTTGACGGTATCACGCCCTCAAACCTGAGCGAGAGGGCAAGGGCCCTCTTTGGTGATGGATGGATTGCAATGTGAAGCAGTTTGTCTTTGTTCAAAGTTTGATGAAGGCCTTCCTCAAATGGCGTGGCCTTCCTCCTCCGGGTCTACCACATGACCAGCAAGTGTTTCGGCGTATGAAGATCCAAGCGTTTGCATGCTATGAGTCGTGTTATATTATCATGCTTGCTTCTAATGTGTTTGGTCTTTCTTGTTGGTTTCCTCATCGCCTTGTAATTCTAGCAGTAACTGGATTTATTATTAATTTAAAGCAGGCGTGATGCCATATGTTTAAAAAATCCATTATTTCAGTGCCAAAACTGAGCATATTGAAATTAGTTTCCATTTTGTTCGTGAAAAGGTGGCACTTGGAACTGCTGCCCGTAGCATATGGTCTCGAATTCTCATGCATATGGAGGACAGATTCATACCTAGTTGGGTACGGCAAATCATTAACGTTGACTGATGAATGAGAGAGACGGTGCAATCTGAACCTTGTGGGGATTGAGGGGAAATTTTAGTGCATATATCTTCCTAGTTAATCACAAGATCATAATAATATTTCCTATCATATTTCCTAGTTAATTACAAGATCGTAGTAATTAGTTCCTACCATATTTCCTAGGGGCGATATGTTGCCTATTTTAAGGACCATTATCCTCATGTTGTAATCAATATAAATAGAAGGAAGGAACCTCATGGTAAAACACTGACTAGAATTGAGCGAGTGAGGTAGAGGAGAAGCTAAGCTAGTTCACTTCAAACTCCAGCGCTATTTTTGTGTGTGGCTGTTCAGGGCTTGAGGGTAGCATGGGTCCTACCCAAGTCCATGGTTGCTTGGCTCCTCTTATTGTCCTGCTTCTCTTGTGCCGCAATGGTGAGTTCGTGAATTCCATACGAGTACATATCTGAGAGGGCGTGACTCATAAAATAGCAACGGACAAATGGATGTTATTTCATAAAATAGCTCAAACAAAAGGTTTATTTTGCGTCATATATAGTGGCCGGGGATGGACTATGGTGCGTGGCGAGCCCGAGGGCCACTGAGGCGGCGCTGCAGGACGGACTGAACTACGCGTGCGGGCAGGGCGGCGTGGACTGCTCTGCGATCCAAGCCGGCGGGAGCTGCTTCATTCCGGACACCCTTCGTGACCACGCAGGCTACGCCTACAACTCCTACTTTCAGAAGGATGTAGCTGGCACCGCCAGGTGCGACTTCGGCGGCAGCGGCATGCTCACCAGGACCGACCCCAGCACTGCCACGTGCAAGTACCCGTCCACGAGGTAAGTACTTTCTAAGAAAGTAGTGAAACTGTATACAAGCCGATTCATGCTGACAATTATTTTGTTTCATTTGAATGATCAATGTCAGGTTTGCCGCAGCGCCTAACGCAGACGATCACACAGCGAAACAAGGGGACAAGGCTTAAATTGAACCAAGGTGCCGTCATAGCTAGGAAGAAGTTGCAAGCGATGCTGACTCGTTTTGGTTAAGCATTTGGGGTTTCTTATGTAGTGATTGGGTGTGTAAGTTTTCGGTGCATCGATGCCTAGCTGAAGCTGAAAAGATTGCTTTACCCGTATGCGGGACTATCTGAGTAATAAATATGATTTGCATAAACATTGGTTGAGATAATAAGCTCTGTTGGAGAACGTCGAGCATTTTTGGCTTGTTGTTCACGGATGATAATAAGTGGGCAGGTGCATACAACGTTTGCAACCGGTTAGGGCATGTAGAACGGTAGAGAAAGCACTTCTTCTCTTTGTTCTCCATGTTATCTAGAGAAGGCAATAACTATAACATGTACAATGCGTTATCTTTTATTGTCATCTCTTGTAATTAATGATAATTAATTAAATTTTAGTAGCACCACGGGAGACATGCCAAGCGCCGACGGCCCCGCACCGTCGGCACAGGATAAACCACCGTCGGCACCGGCTCTGCCGACGGTCACCGTCGGCGTCTCCGCGTCGGCACAGATCACGTCGAGGGCGGCGCACTCACCGTCTGCACAGGATGACACCGTCGGCACACTCGTACACCGACGGCTGGAAAAATTGGGGTGAACCGCGCAGCAGCTGTGCGGACGGTGTCATTTGGCACAGCAAAGGCCCTGTGCCGACGGTGACACCGTCGGCACAGTTGCACAGTTTTTTTTATTTCCTGATTTTGCTCCATTTGCATAGCAATTGCATATAAAATAGCAGGAAATATATGAATCGCACACATATAGCTCATATATCACAGATATATCACAAATATGGCACCAAATCCCAAATTTAGTACAAATATAGCACACAAGCAATACGGTACATATAGTCATCCTACATAGATCATTCTACACATATAGCATGTGTCATGTAGCTAGTACAATGTAGCAACTATGATGATCTACGACCCGGACCCGAGTACTCATCCAGCTCGTCGGTGTTGAAGCGAGGGAACGTGCTCGGGGAGGTAGAACCACGGCGAGAGCCACCGGAAGCAGAACCATTCCGAGGGAGGCCAGAAGCACCAGGAGAATGACGACCGGGGTGCACCGGTGTACCATCAGCAGAGACGTTCCCGGATTCTCCCAATCCCTACATGTTTGAGGGAGTTAGCAACTTAGCCATGTAACACCAAGTTAACAACTTAGCCAAGTTAGCAACTTAGCCATGTAACACCAAGTTAACAACTTAGCCAAGTTAATAACACTGGCGTCGGCCCCGGATGAGGTGGCTCTGGCAGTGGTTCCTCTCGCACTCCAGTCATCATGAACCGAGTGAAAGTCTGCAAGAAATGGGAGAGATATGTAGGTTCAAACAAGGGGACTTATGATGTTTTGCAACCATAGAGATTGAAACTTACCGCCATCTGGTTGCTCGTCCACTGGATGTAGGCATCTTTCACACGGTCATGCTCCTGAACCTTGTCGAGATACTCCTCATAAGCTGATGCATAGGCCTCCTCGAGATGAGCCTACAATTTCAGAAATAATGTGTCTCATCAACATAGCCATTCAGGAACAAGAGTCAAAACAGAGGATGAAAATTTGGATGACTTACATCTACCTCTGCCCGAGAACGGCATGTAGTCCGCGAGGAGGTACCGTAGCTGCCGGAGGGGAGGGTAGCCTTGATCTGCGTGAAGTTCCTCTCAGGCTTGAAACCCCTAGCAAGGCAGGCAGGACGGCCATGCGGCTGGCCGCACCCCGCCAGCATCATCACCACCTCATCGACCAGCTCGGTCATAGGGTTCTCCACCTCTGGATGGAGCTTGGCGTACTCCTCGCAGTATTTTTCCTTGTTCTCTTTGGCCTTGCCGTAGTACATCTCATGCGCGGGCGGAGGCTCGTTCGGACCGGGCGTCACCAACTTCATGTGCGTCCACGCTACCATCTCACCATGTTCCCTCCCGAGCTTCTTCCCCTGCATCACAAAACAAATGTTTTGCATATCATCGAAAAACAAATAAATGCAGCTTGTTCCATTTTTTATATGTACCAGATGGTCCCGATAGCGATCGGTGCTACTGCTCCGCAGTGTGTGTTCCCTGATGCCCGCGGTTGACCTTGTTCCGATCGCTCACGGTCTTGAAATCGGGGTTTTCGCCGACCCAATTCCTGACCAACTCCATGAAGGCGGCCCTCTTATTATTATCAGCCCAATGTGGTACAACCTGCAAAATCAAAACTCATTTGAAGAACAAACAATATAATTGCAAATTAGTCACAGTACATAGAATCGCATTGACAATTACTTACCGACATGAAGTCCTCTATCTTCATAGGCGGGGCGAGTCCCTGCACAATCTCAGGCTTTGTGTACCTTACGCCCTGCACAGCATAGAAGTGGCCGATGCACGTGATCCTCTGGTTGTACCACTGCTGTCGTGTCAACTTCCGACACATGGCACGGAGGATCACGTCTGCCCTCTCCTTATGCTCAGTCGCCACCCTATAATTGCGCTGCAATCAAGCATAACAGAAAGTGTGAGAGGCATGAGTTATCACGGTGGGGTTATCAACTACATATGAACGAAACCCAAAGAGTATGCATTACGTACCCAAAACTTCTTGATCACGGCGTCGGCGGCGGAAGTAAAGCCCTGGTAAGGCGCTATCTCATAGTCTTCCCAACTGTAGGCTAGCTTGGACTCTCCCCCAAGGACCGGAGTGTAGATCCCCGGCCAGTACTTCCTAATAGCAGCTCCAATCCGGCTCCCTGGCACGCGGATCTTCCCCGTATATGTGAAATTGCTGCACAATTATCAAACATTAGAAAATTCTAAGTGTCATAACCAAAATGAAATCACCTTACTACTTACTCTATCTTTCCTGGCACAAGGAGCCACTTGTCATCCTCCGTAGCAGGTTCCTTACTCTCATCGGGAACCTGCGCGCTTCCCCACGAATCCGCAACTTCTTCGGAGCCATCTCCGTCGAAGCCTCCTCGTCCCTAGTCTCCTCCTCCTCTGTCTCCTCCTCCTCCCTAGTCTCCTCCTCCTCCTCCTCCCTAGTGTCCTCGTCCTCGTCCATAGACCGGGAAGCCACTGAGCCAGAAGTAGAGGGAATGTCAGCTAGAAGGAGCTGTGCATCCCCACTCGTCCTCCACGTCCTCCCCCTCGTCCTCCAGCTCGTGCTCAAGCTCGTCCACCCCCTCGTCCTCCCTGTCCCCTGTCTGCCTCTTCGTAACGCCGGGTGGGAACAATGGGTCTTCCACTCCATCTCGAAGCACCCCCTGGCTTCCATTGCTGCATTTGATCAAGCAAGGAGCTCGTTGATGCCTTCCGTTGGCTCATATTGGGCAATTACCTGCATAAGAAAAGAGAAAATAATTAATAAGCATGTTGAAAAAGAGTAAACACTAAGCATAATGACAATGTAGGTACTAAGCATAATGACAATGTAGATACTAAGCATAAAAGACCCTCACCATTCATCACCACTCTCATCTCTAGGCATTGGGTTCTCAGCCTCACTATCACTATCAGTATCATGTGAGTATTCAGGGTCGGCATTGGGTTCCGGTTGAGTCTCGACAATGTTGTCTTTGTTCGCATGGCGCTTGGTGAGCATAGATATGTCCTTTGGGTCCACCACGGTCTCACCACGCATTTGTACATCGTTGTGGAGATCCTGAAGAGCTATGTCTATTTGAAGGTCCCCGAACTGCTCTTCCTCTTGATAGAAAATTCCCTCATATGTTACCGGGTCAATGTTGTTGTAATCGTCCTCGGAGGGGATGGGTAGCTTACCATGTGGCGATACCGGGAGCACGACTTCCCAGCCCATGAGTTCCTCATTATGACATGGGTAGGACAAATAATAAACTTGCTTGGCTTGGTGAGCCACAATATAGACGTCGGCTCCGCTGTAGGTGGTTGAAGGTCTAACTTCAACTAACCCAATGGAGGGGGTGCTTCTCATTCCACCGTGTGGGTCAAACCAGTGGCATTTGAACACAAAGAGCTTGAGTTCTATGTTTGCGTTGTTGAACGTCAACTCGTATACCTTTTGTAACCTTCCATAGTAATCAAGATCATCGGCTCACGCGGTGTAGACCCCGGTATTTATTGTTTTTGCATTAGGCCGGTTCTTCGGTGAAACTCCGTATGGAAGCGATACCCATTTACATCATACTTCTCATGCGTATGGACTCTACGGTTAAAACCCTGGGAAACGCATCTCAACTCGTCCGTCATCTCAACGTTGGGATCAGCTCCCTACAGGTTCAGTTCAGATTATTTTTTGCATTAGTTACGTGTAATAAGACAAGTCACGGATTGCAAAATAAGAGGAACATTTGAGAAATTACTTTTTCATGGAACCAGTTCACGAAGCTTTTATTTAAGGGCGAGGCACCCTCTTTCAGAAGAGTGTACCACTGCGTGGGAGTGGGACCATTCCTTCCTGACCACATTTCATCCTGGACACACACAAATCACTTTTGTGCATGCCATGTGGACACACACAAGTTTTGGGGCCATTCCCTAGATCCGATGCTCGATTTCTGACGAAACCCTAGTTCTGTTGACCGCGCGGTCTACCCCTTTGAATGCATCCCATCGGGGGTCCCCCGGTGGGAATATGTCTCCATTTGAGCTTGTTTAGGTCATAGGTACATGTGGAAACAAGGATCATCCCATATGATCCCAAGTTTCTCTCCGGTTCACCTCCGAGGGAGTTCCCCCCTATACATGCAGAATCTGCCTAAGTGTAGGAACCCCCTGTCCGAGAAGCCGGACACACCCGGGGAGTAGCATCGGATATAAAACCATCTCAAATCACTTTTGTGCATGCCATGTGGAAACACACAAGTTTTGGGGCCATTCCCTAGATCCGATGCTCGATTTCTGACGAAACCCTAGTTCTATTGACCGTGCAGTCTACCCCTTTGACTGCATCCCATCGGGTGTCCCCCGGTGGGCATATGCCTCCATTTGAGCTAGGTTAGGTCATAGGTACATGTGGAAACAAGGATCATCCCATATGATCTCAAGTTTCTCCCCGGTTCACCTCCGAGGGAGTTCCTCCCTATACATGCAGAATCTGCCTAAGTGTAGGAACACCCTGTCCGAGAAGACGGACACACCTGGGGGTAGCATTGGATATAAAACCATCTCAAATCACTTTTGTGCATGCCATGTGGACACACACAAGTTTTGGGGCCATTCCCTAGATCCGATGCTCGATTTCTGACGAAACCCTAGTTCTGTTGACCGTGCGGTCTACCCCTTTGACTGCATCCCATCGGGGGTCCCCCAGTGGGCATTTGCCTCCATTTGAGATTGGTTAGGTCATAGGTACATGTGGAAACAAGGATCATCCCATATGATCCCAAGTTTCTCTCCGGTTCACCTCCGAGGGAGTTCCCCCTATACATGCAGAATCTGCCAAAGTGTAGGAACCCCCTGTCCGAGAAGCCGGACACAAGCGGGGGTAGCATTGGATACAAAACCATCTCAAATCACTTTTGTGCATGCCATGTGGACACACACAAGTTTTGGGGCCATTCCCTAGATCCGAGGCTCGATTTCTGACGAAACCCTAGTTCTGTTGACCGCACGGTCTACCCCTTTGACTGCATCCCATTGGGGGTCCCCCGGTGGGCATATGCCTCCATTTGAGCTAGGTTCGGTCATAGGTACATGTGGTAACAAGGATCATCCCATATGATCCCAAGTTTCTCTCTTGTTCACCTCCGCGAGGGAGTTCCCCCGAGACTGCATCCCTTTCCTGCTACTTCTCTCCCGCCCTTTTTTCCCCGCCCACCCTTTCCCGCTGCTTCTCTCCCGCCCTTTTTTCCCGCCATGATTTCCCGCCAAGTTTTCCCGCCCACCCTTTCCCGCCCATTCTCTCCCGCCAAGTTTTCCCGCCGTTTCAGCACCTCGTCGGCCTATATATAGCCATGTCTTCTCCACTAACAGCACCAGCAACATTTCTCCCCTCGTCACTTCTCTCATCCAACAGCACCACAAAATCCTTTGAGCTGAGCTACCGCTGAGATGGCTCCTCGTCGCCGTAGCAACACGGGCTTCATCGACGTTCTCCTGCGGCCTGCGGGACATTTCGCCGTAGAAATCACCGCCGGTGGTACGCGTGTGTGGCTCGGCACCTTCTACACGAAGGAGGCTGCTGCCCGCGCATACGACGTGGTACGCGTGTGTGGCTCGGCACCTTCTACACGAAGGAGGCTGCTGCCCGCGCATACGACGTTGCGGCTTGGAGGTTTGGCCGGCCGCGCCACGAAATGAACTTCCCGGAGGTCAGGTCTCTGAAGGAAGCTCAGAGTCTCTCTACTGAGCCGCTACTTCGCTCACAGGGTGAAGCGCGGCGGTACAGGTCTGGCCAGCGGCGGATTTATACCACCGAGGCGGACGAGCAGTTCATGGCACAGTGGCGCAGAGACCATCCCGGAGCCATCGAGGCAGAGCGCGCATTCTGGAAGGACAAGCAGACGTACATGAGAGAGATGAGGGCGGGAAAGCGGCAGAGGAGGGCCGAATATGAAGAAGAGTACGCCAAAGGAGAGGCGTCGACATGGGGGGAGGATGATGAATGGTGGTTGTGGAACCTCTCAAGTACCGCTTTAGAGGACGCCCCCAGCGAGGACGAAGATTTCGACTTCTGATTAATATGTGTGCGTGTCGAGTCCGTGTGTCTTGCGGGTAATGCGTCGACCCAGTGTTAAGTGCTTTGTTCGTGTGTGGGTGTAGTTCTTTAAATGTTTTGGTTCGTGTGTGGGTCTAGTTCTTTAAGTGTTTTGGTTCATGTGTGGGTGTAGTTCTTTAAGTGTTTTGGTTCCTGTGTGGGTGTAGTTCTTTAAGTGTTTCGGTTCGTGTGTGGGTCTAGTTCTTTAAGCGCTTTGGTATGTGTGTGGGTCTAGTTATTTAAGTGTTTTGTATCGTGTCTGGGTCTTAAGTTCTTAAGTATATCACTTTTGTGCATGCCATGTGGACACACACAAGTTTTGGGGCCATTCACCCCCTCCGAGGCTCGATTTCTGACGAAACTCTAGTTCTGTTGACCGCGCGGTCTACCCCTTTGACTGCATCCCATCGGGGGTCCTCCGATGGGCATATGCCTCCATTTGAGCTTGGTTAGGTCATAGGTACATGTGGTAACAAGGATCGTCCCATATGATCTCAAGGTTCTCTCCGGTTCACCTCCGAGGGAGTTCCCCCTATACATCCAGAATCTGCCTAAGTGTAGGAACCCCATGTCCGAGAAGCCGGACAGACCTAGGGGGTAGCCTAGGATATAAAACCATCTCAAATAACTCTCCGATCCTTGATTTCTGAGAAAACCCTAGACCGGGGTCCCGGTGGGGGATCTATACCGCCCTTATACATATATAGGTTTCCCGCAAAGGGGTTCGCCAAAATAGCAGTGAGAAAGAAATAAACAAATAAAAATGATTGGGATTAACAATTATATGGGTAATAATTATTTTTGTAGTAAAAAAAAGGTGGGACATCATTTGCTGTGCCGACGGCCGAGGTTGCGTCGTGGGTCACCGTCGGCACAGCAGGAGAGGGGACCCAGCTGTCAGGCTCTGGGCCGACGGCCGCGGTTGCGCCGTGGGTCTCCGTCGGCACAGCCTAGACGGCGTCGTGACAGCCTAACGGCTGGGCCCGCCTGTCTTTGCCTGTGCCGACGGGTGAATCTGTGCCGACGGTGACCTTCGGGCGCTATATTTCTGTGCCGATGGCCACCATTGCGCTGACGGTGACCGTCGGTGTAACATGCAATGTGCCGACGGCCGGCCTGTGCCGACGGTCAGCTCCGTCGCCGGTCGACGAGGGCTTCTGTGCCGATGGCTCCGACATTTGGCTGTCGGCACATCGGGTGGCCGTCGGCATAGGCCGTCTCTCCCGTAGTGTAGGAAATTATTTTGCTAATTAACAGAAGTCATGCAGTACAATGAAGCAAATCGTCTTGTCTTATTTTCTAAGGGATCCCTTAGCTAATGAAAAACAATTGTCTCTATATTCATTTCCTCTCCTCCATCTCATCAAATATCATACATGGCTCACCACTAGACTGGATGCGAATGTTACTGTTGTGTATCCGCTGTCTCTAATAATACTATATCCCTTTCAGTAAATAAGGCACGCCCGTATTACAAGACAAATTTTGACTTAAACAATTGATCAACCAACATTTTAATTATATTGTACGTAATTAGTATTCTTGGATCCATAGTGAAAACACTTTCTAATGATGCTAAATTCACACCAACAATTTTTATATATTTGAAGTAATTCTTCGTTAAAGAAAAATACGAAAAATAATGGTGCCTTATTCATTCGTTGTAATGAAGGGAGTACATATTTAATGCATGAGCTACATCATGAATAACTCCATGTCGTTGGCATCCTTGTAGATTGAAGAGGGGGCGTGTTGCGCACATTCACGTCAAGCGGCAGCATCCGGTACTCAATATCGAGGTCCTTCAAGACTCTGATCATCTCTTGGAGAACCAATTCCCTCCGCACGAATCTCATCCCCATGTCCTGGAAGTTGAGTGTGTGACGGAGCCATATGGACACTTTCAGCTTGTTAGTTTCATCAACATCTCGGAGAACAACCATTGCGCCGGGGTACCAATGTTCCTTCTTGGAGTCGATGTAACTAGAGACGGAAGTGAAATAACTGGTTAGTCCTATGGAAGAAGTACTATCAGCATAAAAATAACAGTAGGAATTAATTATGAATACAAATGCTACTACAACAATCAACAAGCATGCCTGCCTACTGAAGTTAGGGCATTTCTAAGCAGTACGTTTACGCTTGTAGTGGACATCAAAAAAACTAAGACATTGGAAGCACATATACGAACCGTAATATTCTTTCCTTCATGAGGGACAGTTTTTCCACAACTGTGGCAACATGAATAGAGAAGTCAATTCCTTCTCCCATATCAGGACTCCTGTGGAAATTGAATATTGGTTTGGTGGCCAGTATACTGTTTGGATAATAGATCTTCAGGTTATCATAACGGAGAAAGACTGTTGTCATGATATTCATTTCCTCTACAACAACCTGAAATCAATTTCAGACAACTTAACAATGCAATGCTAATATACTATCCGCTTCACTAGGTAAGAACCAGGAAAAATATATTCATTACCTGCACTTCTTCGATCTCACAGCGGTCACCGACATCAAAAGGATGCATCACGAATAAGAATATAATAGCCTCAAATATTGTCTTCATGGTATTCCCAAACACGAAGACTGCCACAAGAAGCTGTGAACCCATGAAGACAAAGAAATGTGTCGTTGCTATTCCAAGAATAAGAAGCCATAGAGCCGACACTATGAGGCCAACAACAACATTTCCCATCACGTTGAGCTTGTTAACTGCAGTCTTCGTATCGTTAAGTGTCAGGGCAAGAGCTTTGCGCTCCCTGAATGCATTCACCTACAGAAGAAACCATATGAATTTTTTTTAGGAAACACATACGGAAGTCATAAGTCAATGATATAATGGTTGATACAACTTCGATAACAAGATCATTACCAACCAATTCTTGAGAGACCTCTTGCCAACCCTACAGTGCTCTTGTGCTCCTTCAAAGAGATGCATAGTTTTGATGGCTTCCTCCTGCTTCATGAAGCGCATCAAGTCCGCCAAGTATATGTGCCTGCATTATAGGTTCATTGGTGGTCAAGAGATGTGAATGGACATTGTCTCTATACGGTCAAGAATTTGGAAGTTTTGGTAAAGAATTCTCGTTAAGCAAAGCAGTGCACTACATAAATGTAAAACTTACTTCCATGCTATTTCTAATTGAATGGAATTATCCGAAAAGCATAAAATATCCTAACCAACCAACAAACAAAAAAAAAGCTAAAAAGTCGCACAATAGAGAAATGTTTACTCTTATTTTTTTGAAAGCTAGGGAAATTCTTACTTGGATCCAGGCTTGGCTACGTTATTGAAGATCTTCTTAGCGGCGACTTGAGCCTCAAATTCAGTGTGAATGGGTATCGCCGACTCACCCATCTCTCCATTTGGCTTCTGAATCTTTTCATCCATGGTCGTTAGTGTCCCAAACCTAACAATCTTCATCAGCCTCTTCATGTTCCACGCCGAGACGTTCCTCTGGTTGAGCCTGTGGAGCTTGTCGATGGTGATCCCTTCGTCCATCTCGCGCTGTTTTTTCTCCTCCGATAGCTGCTTCATTCCGTTTCCTCTTGAAATCAAGCCTGAGACCCGATTGGTCCGTTGCCCCGATAGGGTCTTGGGTGGCAAGCCAGCACGGAGCTCTTCTGGGATGGTCGCGCCCGCGCGCTGGAGCTCACGCACCTCAGCAAGCACGTAGTCCTCGCCGACTAGCTCCGGGCCGGAGAGCGTCTCGATGACGTACTGGTTGAACAGCGCCTCCTGGATGCGATCGAAGTAGGAGGAGACATGGAAGGAGGATGCGAGCACCTTGAGAAGCAGCGTCTTGACGAGGCGGACGAGCGTGGCGACGAGGAGGCAGAGCAGCGTCTTGGTCACGTAGGGCAGCACCGCCGTGTTGGTCCACCGCTGGTGGAACAGGAAGTGCCAGGAGGTGAGAGCCAGACCGAGCCAGAGAGCGTTCTGCACGGCGCCGCGGACGCCGTACACGAAGTAGAGCGCGCGCTTGCGCAGCGAGAAGTTGCGTTCCACGCAGAACACGGCGATCCGGATCGCCCACCCGGAGACGAGACGGCCGCAGATGAGCGCGAGCACGAGGAGCTCCCACTTCCAGAGGTGCAGCTCCCAGAGCTTCTTCTTGGCCAGCCTCCTTATGGTGAGGGTGCACAGCAGTGCCCCGATGATGAGCACCAGGCTGACCCACTGCAATATGGTGAGAGTGTCTATCTTCCCACGCTTCGAGTCGTCGGGCATGTCGTCGTCTACGAAGGGGTCGTCCTCCTCCTCCTCCATTAGACCTGACATGCCGACTGCTCCCGACTTGCGGGTCATACGCCCGGATGGGTTCGGGCCGGACTTTGGAGGCCGCAAGGCAGACGACTTGCGCTCCTCGTCGACGGCACGAGGTGACCGCGGCGGCGGGTCCATGAGCCGGGAGCGTGTCTTACTCATGGCTCGCAATAATGGCCTCCCTTCAGATCCCGCTGGAGTCACCTCGCCGTCATCGGAGTCAGAGTTGTCAGATGATGAGCTCTGGTCAGTGGCACGCGCCTCCCGTTCTCGGGAGTTTAGTAAGGACGGCCTGCCGACCTCCTCGGTCACCAGGTCGAGGTCGAGCGACAGCTCCACTCCGGACGCCATCTGCTCCCGGAGGAAGTTTCCGATGAGGCGCGTGGGCGGGTCCTCGCCGCCGACCGGTCGGTTCTTGAAGCTCAAGTCCTCGACGCGGCGTCCCCCTCTTCGGTCTTCCTCGTGCTTCAACAAGTCGTGGCTACCTTCTTCGTCCCACCCCTTGGCGGGCCAGCTAGCGACGCTGGACAACATCCTGCTCGCCGTCGACGAGCTGGCATTCCTCACTCCTGGGAAGGAGAATGGCAGCTCCTCCGACCGCGACAGCGACTTGGTCGAGCCGTTGGACCTGAGCTCCCGATCCATGGCCGCCGCGCGCCGGCCGACAAACACCAGAAATACGCGCACGAAGTTGGATGGATATACACTACTCCTACTAATCCGCGAAACAGCTAGGTTGGGAATTTAATTGCTGCCTTCCGCATTGCTGAGCTAGGGCTGGAGAAGGTTCCAGCTGAACAATTTGGAGCAGCAGCTGCAAGCTGACAAGCTGACAACACTGGGCAAATTCATCTTCGTTTTGTAGGCAGCGGCTCACGTTGCATCGTCGCCAAAATATTAGCGGCGCACAAGTGGGTTCAGTGGGGGTGTGCGTCAGCATTTAATTGGTGAAGGTGGTCGATCGACAAAAATATGTGATGTACTACCTCCGGTGATAAAAAGATGCTAAATTGCATCTTGATTATGAGTTACAATTAAGATTTTGTCACCTGCTCATGGATATGGAGTTGCAACCTAGCGGGTAAAAACCCGTCAAATGTTTAATTGCTTCATGTTAGCCATAAATTACAATATGGGTTACAACTAAGAAAAATATTACAGTCGTAGAAATGATTCGTGATTCGTGTTAGTTATCAATTGTTGCAACTGAAATCTAATAACATCAAGCGGGAATTAGCTCAGGTGAGATTTAACCATTTCCATAAAGATGTGATGTACTATCTATGTTCTTAAATATAGGATGTTTTCGTAGAATCATATAGGCTACCAATACGTCTTATGTTGTGAAGCAGAAGTAATATTTGTAGTACTCCCTTCATCCCATTAAAAAGGTCTCAGAAGTCAGATCTGCTTAAATTCTGTGTATCAGACATTAAATATTGTTGGATACTCTATGTTTTTTCTGTGAGCCATGCATACTATTGCCATATACTCTGCACCTCTATGAACATATTGCCATATACTCTGCACCTCTATGAAACATATCGGTCAAATAGCAAGGTTTCTCACACAAAATTCAGATTTATCCAAATGCTTATACATAGTCAAAATTCAGATTTAACCAAATATTTACACATAGTCAAAAATCAGATTAATCCAATGCACAAGTAGTGTACCCATACTTGGCAACAATACCCAGCAGCAATTTATTTAATGAATATAATTTGGTGTATAGTAGACTGGAATTTAAGAGGTATCAATAGCCAAACAAGATGGGATGATCAGAGTATATCAGGCACATCAACACACTTGGCTCATCGTCGCCGAGATATTAGCGGCGCACAAGTGGGATCCGTGGGGCCCACGCCATCATTTAGTTAGTGAAGGTGGTCGATCGACAAAAAAAGATGTGATGCACTACCTCCGTTGATAAAATATGTTAGATTGCATCTGGATTTGTTATAGCTATGAGTTGTAATTGAGATATTCTCATTTGCACATGGGGTTGAAACCTAGCTGGAAAAACACCATCAATTATTTGATTTCTTCATGATTCATGTTAATCATAAGTTACAACATGAGTTAGAACTGATAAAACTATCATGGACCGTAGGAAGGATTCCTGATTCGTGTTACTCGTGAGTTGCAAGTGAAATTTGATGACATATAGCTCAATACTCAGTTGATTGAGAAATAGTCATTCCTATAAAATTGTGAGATGTATTATCTGCTTTCGGCTTGTGTTTCTTTGGTTATTTGTTTTTAGATTTATACATCCGTACTGCTGTTAAGGTATTGTGTTTTTGCAAAATCTAAATGTACTTTATATTTTCACGATGTCAATATATTCTCAAAAATTGGCTTTCGGCTCCGTGGCTAGCTAGCCATACGTACAAAGCTCTTGTGCATGCACGCTGATCTTTCGCTCTCTCCGCTTTCGGCTGATGCGTTTATCGGTTACCGTCCCAATCTCGTGATTTGGATGGATGATGGACTGATGGTCATGTACAACATGCTGAATTAACCAGGTCGGCTTGCTCAACGTCGGAACAAAAACGTAAATTCTTCACGTGTGAGTGCAGCCGTCGCATGAAAGATTTTGACCTGTGCTGGTTTTCTGGCCATGCATATAGTGAACTGACCCTGGACCCATTGACCAATTACGCTACACCAATATTCAGAAAGCGCTTCCCACTCATGCGAAAGATCGTGATCTCGCCATCACGAATGTTCCCAAGAAAGAATGCGAAGCTACGGCGACTACGAATCAGAGGACGAGCACGAAGACGACGGCGACTGTGAGCCGATGGAGGCTGACCTCATGAATGAGAAGGTCATCCGTCGCGTCCTGCTCGTCCCCGAGGCGGAGGAGCGAGCCAAGTAGATGGCCTCGAGGCCGTCCAGCTGTCGCAGCAAGCGGCCGCACCGGCGACCACCTCCACTGCGGCAGCTGAGCAGCTGCCTCCTCCTCTTCCGGCGGCAAATGTGTGCCTGCTGCCGCAAGTCTTGATGTCATGCTTCCTCGTTCTCTCTTGTTTGACATGATGCTTCCTTGTTTCTCTCTGACCCTATCTACTACCTCTGTGGCTCTGTCCATAAATAGTTCATAAATAGATGCCAAAAGTTTGTCTAAATTTGAATGTATCTAGTCACGATTTAGTGTATAGATACATCCGAATTTAGACAAATCTTTGGCATCTATTTATGGACGGAGGGAGTATGTAGGTCCCTATTGGCAGCGAATTTGTGGGTCGTGATGGGACCCCTTTTCTACCGCTATGAGACACAGCTAGCGGTAGCTTTTCGTGGTGGACAGCGCCTCGTTTTTCCTCTATGGCTGCGACTGGGACCCCAGGCAGAGGGGTCAGGGTGGTGATGAAGGGTGTGTTTCTTGCAAGGGTGCGGTGCGAGGTTCCCTCCCATTTTGCCGCTGCAAAACAATGTGGAGAGCACTTGTGGAGAGGCCAGCTTAACTTTTTTTTAGGGAAAGCCACCACGACACTTTTATTAATTATTGAATAAATTTACATCGTTTGCCAAGTGGCCAGTAACAAATATAGGGATTTTTTGGCAAAAAGGATCAGCTCCATAAGTGAATTGTGAAAAAAGGACCACCCCGAGTGAAATTGACGAAAAAGACAACCTGCGTCGTGGCAGCAAGCTCCCCCAAGCGATACGTGGCACCCGCCGTCACAGCCAGAGGCGGCACGTAATGTTCACGCACCGACAAGAGACACGTGGCACCTTCCACAACCACCCGTGGCGGCAGGTATTGTTCACAGGCTGTGGCGGCAGGTGCCACGTGTCGCTTGGAGAAGCTTGCCGCCATAGGCTGTGGTGGCACGTGCCATGTGTCGCTTGACGAGCTTGCCGCCACGGCGTAGGTGGTCTTTTTTGTCAATTTCACTCGGAAGTGGTCCTTTCTGACAATTCTTTCATGAACGTGGTCCTTTTTGCCAAAAATTCAAATATAGGCGAATTCTTATGCCAAACAATTGACGAGGTTCCTCCGCATTACAAGCCAAATTATGAGCGACTATATTGCTTTCCCTAGGACAATGGACAAACTTAACACTAGTAAAATCTCTGTTTAAAAACGAACATTCCTCATGTATAGTTGGAGCACCTCCAATTGAGTTTCCTCCATCGAGCATGGTTTCAATCACTTCCATAGAGTCAATATTGATAACCAATCTATTGCAACCCACTTGACCTCCAAGTATAAGCAGTGGCGAAGCCGGAAACCCAGAAAGGGGATGCTAACTAATTGCACGAAAAAAATTCTACTTGATTGCCACAAAATTTCTCCATAGTAAAAATAGTACGGCAGATAAAAACATAAGTAGATAATTGAGTAATTGATGAAAAAAACATAAATTAATGCATCCTCCCTAGAAGTACCATCATGGCATCAAGATATCTCACGGCGACCATCAACTTGAGATATTAATGCTCATACATGTAGAACAAATATCAGGTTCTCCAACAGAAGCATTGTAAGTTTCAAGTCCCCGTCCCCAATTAACATAACCATCTTTACTGAATTTATTGTTTTCTCAATTAGCGAATCCTTGTAGGTTTAAAGAGATAATATTTCTCCATCCTAGAAATCGACATAATTATTTAACACACTATAGTTTTTTAGGGGAACGTGGGCTTTATTGATCACATAAATATACTGTCATTACAAATGATCTCACGGAGACACTCCGGAGTCAGACCACATGACACACATCTAGGAGAAAAATCACATAAATGAGCCAAGGAGTGAGAAGCAACATTTGATCCTCGATAAATATGTTTTAAAGAGCAAGACATAAACGACTTCATCACTTTTTTGATGTCTTCAATAACTGGTTCATTAATAGAACGATCAGTAGTTGAAGAGTTGACACGCTGAATAACGGAGAGACAGTCTCATTGAACAAATAAAAAATCTCCAAGCCTTCAGATTGAGCAAAGCATAGGGCCTGCCTAGCCGCAATAGCCTCAGCTAGCTCCGGCGATGTGGTCCCCTCAAAGTGTTCGCTACAAGTAGCCAAACATGCACCATTGTGGTCTCAGATCACAACGCCACTACCCATCCAATTTGAAGCGGAGAAGATTGTTGCATCCACATTGACAGAGACAGTGCCAACCGGCGGTGGAGATGAATTTATTGAGGATATCTTGGTCTCACACCTTTGGTCAGTACCTGGCTTGTATAGATGCTGAAGAATCATGTCAATATAAGATTTAACCTTCATCGCCGGAGCATTTAGATGCATCAGGTTTTCACCTTATCTGATTCTGTTTTGTGCATCCCAAATCTACCACATTGTTGTCATAACATATGTAGCATCCATGTCAGAACACCGCTGAAGAAACTCCAGAGCCCATACCCGCGTAGACGTGAATTGTTGGCGGTGTAGGTGGACACTATACTCAACATTGACCTCCTATCAAACTTCATTAGCAAACTGGTAGAAAAGGAGTGAGTGCTAGATCATTTCCTGCTTGTCGTAGAAGATACATGCATCAGAGGCTAGTATGTTGCGCTTGCATAACTGAACACCATAAGGAAAACAATTGTCAGCAATCCGCTAGAAGTTAATTTTCATCTTTCGAGTACCTTGGTCATCCAAAGCTTCTTCCACTGTTTTGCACCAGCAATTGTCCCTGAAGAGGAGCCGCCACCCCGACGGCTACGGTCAACATGGAACTGGTTAGATCGAGCAAGATTATAAGCCGACTTGACCGTATAAGTACCATAGCGAGTATGAGGCCACGACGGGAAGTCATCACCACCATGATGACTAATTGGAACTTGGAGAATCTGTCGTGCTATTTCCTCATCAAAATGGTACGGATCATATCTATATCCCATGTGCGCGAGTCCTCCGCAATAAGGGTATCAACAATTTGATTTTCAGGACGCCCCACCTAAGGTTGCATCAGTCTAGGGGAAACACCAGGAATCCAGTTGGCAGTTAAGATCTTCATTGTTGCGCCATTTCCAATACCCCATTTGAGACCTTGTTGAACAAGTTTCTTGCGAAAAATAAGGCTGCGCCATATATATGAACTAGAACGATACCCCGCGCGTTGCAGCATATCTCTTTAAGAAATCTAATAAAACACATAAAACTTGGTTTGTAGAATATGCAATATGCAATATTTAGTCGGCCATAGTAGTTGAGACACTAAATTTAATAGGCATGAAATGGATAGGTATTTGAAAATTTAAAGATCGTCATATTCCAGAGGTGTACGTGATTGATTTTGATAAGGTAAAGAACCAAATGATATTGATGGCTTGCATGAAAAATGCATGCACATTGCCACATGTTTTTAAAAAAGTCATATATGGTTACATATGAGAGCACATAATTAACATTGAGTTTAATTCGCAAAGAGTTCATTTGGTTGTCAAACTATTTCGGTGTTCAAGTTGCACATGACTTAACTATGTAATGATATAACAGGAGGGTGCGATATTATCAATCGAGCAGGAAAAAATAGATTGCATTGCTAGTTTAATGGTTAAAAATAAGTAATATAAATATCTTGCTTGTAGAGATAGATAATAAATAAGAAATATTAGTGGGATGAGGTGGACAAATGATTGACTAAGGAAATAGGTGATGTGGATAGCTTGCATATTGAGATAGACAAATACTCCCTCCGTCCCGCGGAGAGTGTCGGACCCGCAATACAAAGTAATTTTTGCAAAAAAGTCCGGAAACAGTGAAAACGCTTCAAAATAGGACACTTCCGGTTTGAAATTGAAACAACGATCTTCCCCGACCTCCGTCTCCGTCCTGGATCTCCGCCGTCCGCCGTTGAGGTATCAGCTCGCCGTCGCTGGGGGCGACCGATCTATCAGCAATTACGACGGGAGCGAGGCCAGCAAACACCGATTGACCCTATCTGGGACCGTCGCCCCCGTTGTCTTCGCGATTGACCGCGACCTCCATTGCAGAGCGCGCGGCGCTCACCGCCGGCTGCTATCTCCTCGGCGCGCCGCGCTTGACTGCTCCGCCGTGCCGCGCCCGAGATCTCCTCGCTCTCCGCCGGCTGTTGTCTCCACCGCGGACGCCTCTGCTCCGTGTGGGTGCTTCGCTGCGCCGCGCACGCACCGCTGGCCAGCTAGCAGCACCACGCCGCCGGCCACGATCTCCCTCCGGCGCTGCGACTGCTGGTCCTGCGGTGCGTCGCTGCTCCTCCGCTGCGCTACTGCTCCTCAGGGCTCAGGCTCGCCGCTAGCCCACTCGTGGCCCTGCTGCCGAGCTCGTCCTTGTCCTCGACGGATCGACCTCTTCCCTGCGCAACTGCGCCGCCGGCTGCTGCGAGGGCGAGCTCCTCTGCTCCCTGGACAAGATCTTCGTCCTCCCCTGAACATGCTCACTGTCCTCTCCTGAACGAGCTCGTCGTCGTCGTCCGTGAATTGTTACCTGAAGAAGGTACTGCATGCAGTTTAAACTTCAGTTTCAGATAAATTGCTGCAAATGCTCAGTTTCAGAAAAACTTCAGTTTCATATGTGGTGGATGGATCTATCTTGGAAAAATATTACTGCAAATATTCAATCACTATATTTCCCAGCCATCATACTCCAACAAGAAGCCACACGCTGTTTAATGGGAGTAGAAGTAATGGAGTACAACAGAAAATGAACTCTTATAAGAATATTTTTTCTTAGAATCTTAAACTGTTGTTCAAGGGGGTACCTGTTGCTATAGTCGCTCTGATCCAATCTTTCCATTGCATTAGCACCTGATATGGTAAGGATGAGCTTGCGTCAGCCGAAGCAACATCAATGACCTGCTCATTTTCATACTTACACTAGATCTCCGCACATCTCCCAATTCTCGGCAGTGCTTTCCCGGCAGTGTCACCTGGAAATGCTTTCTCGGCAGTGCTAACATGGGAATACACAACAAAGGAGCAAATCAGATACTAGTTTGAAAATATAGCCATTCATAATTAAGTGGGTGCTCCACAAGCAAGTGATAACTTGCTGTCGTTAGATGGTTGGGGAACCAAATTTGTAAAATAAAAGGAGAATAGAAAATGTAACACATAGAACCTTGCCCTCTTTACCAACAGTCTTGTTTCACAGGACTTTATGTACCAGGTTGCATAACCACAGAAGTATGTGCCCTGAAATCACAGTACACACAAAACATCAGAAAATCCTGCTGTAGCATTGACATTTCTCACAATTAAGATTATATGATGACAGTGCATTCTGAACTTGTTGCTTACAACCTGTAATCTGAAAACTGGACAGAAAATTTTGATGCCCTTTTAGGGAATGCAATATCCCTTATAAAATGCATAATTGACAGGGTACCTACACAGGATGTGGAGCATCAGTAAGAAACATCAGAAAGAAGTGTATGAGTATAAATGACAGGCAAGAAACATCAGTATAACAGTAAGAAAAAGGCCCTGGGCTGATGCATCAGTATAACATCAGTACATCAGAATAGAATCATTCAGTCAAGTAAGCACCAAACATCAGAATACCTTACAAGCTCAGAAATACTGCTAGCATACTGTCTGCCTACATGGTATTGCTAGTACGGAGTATTTTCAATCAAACAATTTTACTAAAAGATGCCTAATTTAACACTCTCACCATGGGGTGCAGGGGCAGGTGAGGTGGAGACGGCCTGGGCGGAGAGGCACCTCGCGAGGCTGGGGGCGGTGAGCAGACAGTACCGGCCAGCACAGTGCATCGGCGCCGTTGACCTCTGTGCTCCAGTACCGCACATCGCTGCCTGCCGATGGACTCGATTCAGGTTGGAGCAGGCGGCCGCCATCTCTTCCCCACCGCTTCTCATCGCCATAGAAGAGCAGATCGAGCAGAGATTCTCGCAGATCCAGACCCATGTGAGAATTAACATGGCGCTCAAGCCAGCACCGGCGACGAAAAATACGACCTTGCGCTCAGGCTGGCAGGCGGAGGCTTGGCGCGGCGTCAGCGAGACGAGCTCGGCGCGGCGAGCGCGGCGCATCGTCAGCGCGACGAGCGCGGCGCGGGGGCAGCAAGGCGACAGCGAGGCGCGGGGGCAGCAAGGCGACGGCGAGGAACCAGGCGGACGGCGTCCGGTGGCGGTGAGCGAGGAAGAGGAGAAGTGAGCGGTGGAGTTGGAGTACTTCGAGGTTTGTCGGGAATTCTACAGGGGTGTTTTTGCAAAACGACCACTCCGACACTCTCCGCGGGACGGAGGGAGTATTAATAATATAAATATCTTGCTTGTAGAGATAGATAATAAATAAGAACTATTAGTGGGATGAGATGGACAAATGATTGACTAAGGGAATAGGTGATGTGGATAGCTTGCATGTTGAGATAGACAAATATTAATTGCACTTAATGGGGTTTTGTTTTATAAGAAGTATAGATAAGATCGTGGGCTAGGAGCATCCCAGAAATCACAGTTTGGGTAATAGCGTGCTTTAAGCACCCTAGCACATAAGGAGATGGGATCTATCAAAAGTCTCCAACGTTGTCGACCCAACATTGCTTGGTTGAAAAGCTCAAGATCTCGAAATCCTATTCCTCCAAGAGCCTTTGCTGTCGATAGCCACTCCCATGACCTCCAGTGTAACTTTTTCTTCCTATTCGCAATACCCCACTAGTGGTTGGCTATTGATTTTCTAACAGAATCACACGTTGACACCGGTAGTTGGAAGCAACTCATAACATGTGCAGGAATGGCATGAATAACAGATTTTAGTAGAACTTCATTCCCTGCCGGAGACACCGGTCGGTCAGACCATCCACTCATACACCTCCACATGCGATCAAACAAATATTTGAAGGTACTCACATGTGATCTTCCTACTTCACTTGGCATGCCCACATATGTTTCATATATGCAAAGCTTCATATAAATAAACATCCAACCGCTGCATCACCTCATCTCTAATCGCATGTGCACAGTGGGAACCAAAGAAAATAAAACCAGAATATCAAACATAAAATCATTATTTGTGGTCTTACATATCGACTAAAGAAGAAGGGACGGAAATTTCACATTGCATGTAGAAGTTAGTCAAAGAAGAACAAATCCTCACTTCTTCAATAATCGATAGTTGCAAATTGGTGGAGGAGGGTGGAGGAAATGCACAATTAGGATGTGATTGTGGTCTGTCGCTAAGAGCATCTCCACTCGTTCCCCCGAACAGGCCCCCGGCGAGCGTTTTTTCCATCCGGACGGCGTAATTCGGCCCAGTCGCGCCCCCGGTTCCTCGTTTTCGTCCGGATTTGGGCCTAAATTCATCCGGCGATCCCACGACATCCCCGGCCCCCGGGGAGCGCTCGGGGACTCCGGACGAAACGAAAGCGCGCGAAACGGCGAGGAAACTTCCCGCGCGTCTGGTGGCCCCAACTTGTCGGCGAGAGAAACCGATCGTCGTCCTCATCGCATCGTCTTCCGCGCGCTGTAAAAGCCTGCCGCCGGTCTGCATTCGCCGGCCACGCGGCGAGTTATAATGTCGTCGTCTTCCGCGCACGCATCGTCTTCCGCGCGCACTAAAGGCTGCCGCCGGTCAGCTCGCCGCGGACGCGTCGCAATCCACGCGGCATTTAATCCCCGCGCCAGCCACGCCTATATACGCCGGTCCGCTCGCCGCGAGGCGTACCCCGTGCTCCACTCTCCCCTCCACTCTCCCTCTACTCTCAAGATGGCGTTCTACGACGACGACGGCGCAGCCAACAACGGCTTCCCCCGCCGGTCGCTCCACGCGTGGGAGGGGCACCTCCTCCACCAGGCGGGGTACCCCTGCCCGCCGGACACGAGGCCTCCCGGAGGCGGCTGGCGGCTAAGTGCTGGCGGCGTTCCAATCCCGCCGCCGCCGCGGGGCCAGGCCCTCGACGTCGCCATCGAGGAGGCGAGGATGACCATGACCGACGAGGAGCGCGCCGACCCGCGCCACCACCCCGAGAACTACACGCGGTGGAACTCCTACTTCCTCCGGCGGTGGGAGCGGGAGCTGGCGGCCTACGACGGCCCGCCGCCTCCGCCTGCGCGCAACAACGCCGCGGGCCACCGACGGTGGTGGAGCGCGCCGGAAAGGACATTGGCGAACGTCCTCGCGCACATCGAGGGCGGCAACTTCCCGGTGCTCACGATGCCCCCTCCATCGGCATCGAGGGCATCGGCGAGCCGCCGTCGGGGAAGCGTCTGGCAGCCACGGCGCATGGCTGCCAGCTCGTCATCTTCCGGATCGGCGTCAAGGTCATCCTTGGCGCCGGTGAAGAGGGTGGAGGCGACGTCGCCTTCGACGCCGGTGCGCGTCAAGAAGGAGCCGGCGTATCCGCCGACGACCAGAGGGCGCAGCAGCGGCGCCCTCGTCATCCGCGAACAGCCTTCCGCGCCGCAGAGCGGCCGGAAGAAGACGAAGAAAGAGGCCGCCGCAAGCCAGCTCGCCGAGGAGGAGGCGAAGCGCGCGGAGGACGCCGCGATGGCGGAGGCGATCGCCGGTCGCCGCACGACATGGAGGAGGAGAAGCGCGCGGACGACGCCGCACCGGATCGGGCCGGGCGCGGCCGGGAGCGCGAGGAGGCGGAGCAGCGGCGGCGGCCGCCGGACCCGGCCGCCGCACGCCAACTCGCCGCCCGCGCCGCTCCAACCGCCAACGACGATGTCGCGCGGTACCGCCGTCCTGCGACACCTCCATCCGGCGTCGTTGTCCCCGTCGTCGACCTCGAGTCCTCCGACGACGACTGGTACAAGCCATCCCCGGGGTGGGGAGACGCCGGCCAGGGCAGCAGCAGCCAGGCCGCGCAGCCGAAGGCCAACGACGACGGCTCCGACGACGACGGCTCCGACGACGACGGCGGCGACTACACGGTGTTCTACCGCCATTTCGGCATGTAGAGCGCCGTGTTTTAAAATTAGCGTTTGAATTCCCCTAGCCGAATTCGAAATATAGTCGAATTCGGCCTCTATGTATGAACTCGTCCCGTAATGTAATAAATATCATTAAATTTAGTCTATATTCACCCGTTTTTAGCCGTAGTTTGTCAAGTTTCCGTTTTTTAAATTCGCATCGTCGACTTCGCCTGGGCACGCGGCTGGGAAACTACTACTCCCCACGCCAAATCTTCCTCCAATCCGGACGAAAATTTCGCCGGATTTTGGCGTGGGGAGCGCCAACGAGTGGGGATGCTCTAACCAGGTGAACATCACCGAGAATTTCTTGGGGTCAATGGCTCAATGTTGCCTATGGTCGGAACTCGGGTGTCGAGGGCGAGGATAGCGGAGAAGAAACGAAGTGACTAGGCAGAGAGATGAGTAGAGGAGACAAACCATGTCGGCCAGACTCGGAGAGTTCTTTGGTTGGCATGTGCTGCCCTGCTTTGGTCTCTTTGGAACGTTAGAAACAAATTCACCATTGAGGGTAGTTTCCCTACTGACCCGGCTAACGGCTTGTACAAAATGATCTGTTTACCTGCGGGCGTGGAAGCTTCGGCTAGGAGAGGAGACCGGCATGCGGTGGAGCCGGTGATTGGCGGGATCCGAGCTCTTCATGCTTCTATCGGAGATAGTGTTTAGTTCCTTGTGCTCCCCTGCGGGGCCAAGTGGTGTCCGGTGGCGTCCGGTGTTTCTAGGTGGCAGGTGCGTGACGTTGGGGCGTCGCCTTTCCATCTGGTGATCTTGGTCGCTTACCTTGTATCTTGTGCGGTCCAGGTCCTGTAACCTGTGTTGGTGGTTGTGTGGAGCATCCCTCCATCTTGTCGTGTTGTGTCTGGTTCGTGTTTGGATGATGTATGAATGCTGCCGTTGGGGCTTTATTAATTTAAAGCCGGGCTCTGCTCGAGCCTTATGTTTCAAACCGTGACTGGCCTGGGAGTTTCGATCGATCGATCAGATTGTGCCAAGCGACGACCGAATGGGCCAGAAGGCACGTAGTCTCCCATGGACCAGAAGGTGCTAGGAGGGCCATGCGGTGCTAAGCTAACACGTTGCCCAAATTTTCCCCTGTTTACCACATACAAGCTCCCTTGTATATTGGGCTGGACCGGTGCCTATAGCCCTGGTAGCACCAGACCCAGCTCCGCCACTATAATTTTTTTAAAAATTATATTTTTTAAAATTTGTAAACTTTTTGAATTTTTTTATTTTTCTTTTTGAAATTTTATAATTTTTGAGAAATTTTAAAACACACAAACACACACACACATACACATACCACACATAAACTACACACACATACACACTAAGAAGGCTTAAGAGGGTTGATATGATACTAATATGAGCCCTGCTATACGTACGACAATCCATGTACGATACTCGTACGATCTGCCTGACAGCAAGCTAACTTCACGCGCGGAACATAACAGTGTGCCTGACAGCTATTTGCCTACTCCTACTCAGAACTAAAGCCAGCCAATCTACGCCGCCAAGTGCAAGATCAAATCCAGAGATATTTCATATATTTTGGTAACCGAATTTGGTCCAAGAAAAAGAAAACGATTTTCGGGCAATATTTTAGATTTTCGGCTGGGAAGGACGAAAAGAAAGAACACGTTGGGATACTAGAGAACCACAAGTCCATATCATGGCGGTGACAACGACAACCAAGGTGACGATAGCTGCGGCAACGACAACTGTCCAGACTGTAAAACAATGTAATTGGGAGAACTTGCTCAACCCTCTAGGGGTGACATATCTCATATATATATGGGTACAACGTACACGTACAAGTATAATACAAGAAAGGCTATACAAAGTCTAACACCCTCTCTCAATCTCAACTCAATCCTGATGTAGCAAGAAGGTTGAGATTGCGCCTACAGACCTCAAACATAGGCAAAGGTAGAGGCTTGGTGAAGATGTCCGCAAGTTGATCTTTTGAAGAGATGAATTTGATTTGTAATAGCTTCTGTGAAAAGTTCCCTCACAAAATGAAAATCAATCTCTACGTTGCGGTCGTCTTCCACGAATGGCAGCAGGCCGCAATTTCGAGTTCCCGGAGAACATGACGGACGACGAGATAGCGAAGCTTGGCGTCCTCGTCTCCGAGAACGACGCGCCTGTGCAGCCGCCGCTGCCCCGGTACGCCACCGGCGTCATGCCGCCGGGTCTGTCGGAGGATGAAGCCCTTCGACTGGCACTACAGGACTCGGCGGCGCCACAACCGCAGCCCTGGGCACCGCCTCCACCACCGCCACAGCCGCAGCCCTGGGCGCCTCCTCCACCGCCGCAACCATACCCCTGGGCGCCTCCGCCGCCGCCACAGCCGCAGCTCTGGGCGCCTCCACCGCCGCAGCCCTGGGTGCCTCCTCCACCTCCAGCACCGCCGGCGCGCCCGGCGTACGCTCCCCCGGATGGCAACTGGCCGTGGGTGATACCGGAGCTCATCGTGCTCGACAGCGACGAGGAGCAGCAGTAGGCGTTAGGGTTTTTTTTCATGTTATGTAAATTATGTTTCATGTTTAAAAAAATGATTCGGCCAAAAAAATGCGTCGTGCCGCTGGAGCCACCCTCGACGCAAACGGACGCGCGGTCGATTTCTACCATTTTGGCCGACGCAAACGGACGCGCGCGGACGCTAAAATGCGTCGCGCCGCTAGAGATGCCCTTAGTCCATCAGCTTCGTAAAGATCAAGGTATTCAGCGCTAATAAGGATTGATCAGACTTATCAGGCTAGATATAACGATGTGGAAGAAGCCAAGACAGAGAATATTACGGCTGTTGTTTTGTTTTGGGCTGGGACTTAACATAAGGAACTGGGGCTGAGGTTGATTAGCGTGGTGGGTTCAGAAGAAAATTAGCGCTGTGGAGAAGCATCGTACCAGGATCGTACATACATTGTCGTGTGTGGAGCAAATTCCTACTAATATCAATAAGAATTTTAGTAGTACAAGGGTAGCTCAATTAAATAGAACTAGTGGTTGGGGCCCCCCTTGGGGCGCCTCCTCGCCGGAGCAATGCATCCCAATTCATGCGCATGAAAGTAAATTTACTGAGTCTAAAGGGCACTTCCTATGCCCATGTTTACTTTTCTTTATTTATTATTTAGATCCACTTACACAGTAAACTCTCCATAGTTAAATGGCCCAAAACGGCACAACATGTTTACTGGACACCATTAACTTTACATTAAATTTTGCAATGAAGGCAATAGCTACAGTACACTTTGCACTTTATATTGGCGAAGATATACACCGAAAGAAAATCATCAAAAATGATAAGTCTGAGGTATCCTTAATACAAATATAGAAAAATTGTATGAAAGCTCCACAATACACCTTCTTTTCTTTCCTTTCGAGGGTAAATTAGAAAGGGAATATGCAAGACTTTCAGTTTGTCGACCTGCAAAGTTTACCGTTGCAGTCCATGCTTCAGCAAGGGTGCATATATATTGATGCTGAGTGTCTACCAAGTCAATATTAGAAGTCTGAAAAATCAAATGGTAGCAAGAAAGCTAACATCCTCCCCAATGCACACATTTGTAATTGATACTTTGGAATCACATGACATGAATGAAACCTTAGCAGCAGAATTTCAACTTTTGCGGTCAGAACATCCAATCAACAATAGATATGGGTAACAGTGCATTGGGTACACCAATTCAGTGGTAAGTATATCTAACAAGGAATACATTAAAGCATATATAGTCCCATGACTCATCAGATTGATTCTATCAGTAATCAGTAACAAAGTTAACATGAAGCTCCAGGAACAAGAAAGTAGAAGTATGCACTGTGTAGGGCATAGTATTGAATGGTAACCCATCATAGATCTAACATATTACTTGTTTCACCTAAACTGTATTTGTTTGGTGATTATCCAAAACTGGATACTTAATTTCAAAATATGAAGATGCCTATCTTAACAAATAGGAGTATATACATAAAGGTCACATGCATATGTGCCTTTTGGAAATGTACCTCTGGGGAATCCCATCATTAATTGATCTTTCCATCAGTAGGTCTCCCATTATAGAGTGGAACCAGAATTCAGGGAGTGCTTTCTGAAAGAATGGACAATTAGTAGAGAATTCAGTTAGCGCCTTAAAAGAACTTTGAAACATAATGAAAATTTTTATTTTGAACAGACTACTAACAAAACATTTTTTTTGTCCAATTAGTGTAGAGTAGAGAATTCAGTTAGCGCCTGCAATTTTACATTTTTCTTCATGCTATTCTATCTTAATTAAAGATTCTTCAAAGATAAAAAAAATGTAGTCATTGACTTGTTCCTTCATATGCATCAAAAATTCAGTAAGGAAAGTATAATTCTTTATTGAAAACAAAAAACTTTGGTGTGCACAGTACCACAAACCTTCTGAATCATAGTACCATGCGAAAATGTTGATTCATCCATTTGGTAAATTGGTAGTACATGCCGATAATTTGGGTTCCTTTAAAATTTTATAATTACCACATGTAACTGCATCATCAAGCCTAAAAATAACACTAAATCACTACTATTGATCTGGATCTGGATCTGGATACTTCATGGAAAGAAGAAACCATCAAAATATATTTTCAGTCCAATGCTTTAGTTGAGCTTCTGGTCCAGCCTTTATATTTCAACTTGTACACTACCACATATTTCTTATCTGACGCAAAGAAAGGGAAAAAAGGCTAGCACACAATTTAACAAGAAGGGAGGGGGAGATGAGACTTGAGGAGTTTGCCACGTTCTCACCAGCAAAGGAGATGGCAATGTTCGTGAAAGCAGCGGCTTCCACACAAAAGCATAGAGGTGAGCATGTAGACAGAGAGGGGCACAACCAGTTGCATGATTGCATTCTCTTCTTGCCGGCACTCGCCGAGGTAGAAGGTCCTGGCCCATCCGATAATAGATGTACAAGCTGTAGCAAGTACTAACGAACATAAGCAGTGAAATACCAGCAGTATACTAACACTGCTATTTGAAAGACTAATCATATGAGGAGGGGGGCAAAACAACTCTTATATATGAAAAAGTGAAATAAGACGATAGAACTATATGCGAGTACATCATGTAAAATAGAACTACTGATGATGCATGAAGATAAGATTAGTTGAGCCATCAATTTTTGAAGAAAATGTGGTGTATATGAAGAAAAAAAAAGTGGGTGCAAACAGAGGAAACGTACAACCAGACAAATCTACTTCAATGAAATACCAGAAAGTATTATATGCAAGAGTATGAACGTGAGCAGACCAGTCCAGAAAATATACCATGGGAGTACATGCGCATAACTTTGTAGATCACATTCTTGGTTGATATATTAAGAAATCAAAATGTTTGAATGTGAAGTGATGAAATATATTGACCAGTAGAAAGAAATTTTGCAGCAGTTACCTCTCTTAGCATCAGGAAGATGGCCTTCATGGGGGCAAACTGAGGAATCCTGATACATTATTGAAAGCAGTCAATGTGTGAGCATCAGGAACATTGCATCCATTTATAAGGAAATGAGATGAGATTTTACATACACATCTTCCAGGAACAAACTGAACAGATGGACCCCAATAACTTACTGCATGCAAGTAAAATCTACCTGTTTCACAACATGAATAGGAAGCAACATTTAAGATGTGTGGAAGAATACTCCCTCAGTTTAGCACAAAAGCAAACTCAAGCATATGGCCAAATACCTAATAAAGAGATGAAGCGTGACAACAAGAAAGCATATGCAAGTGTTTAGGATGAAATCATGAATACCCTAACAGGGATTATCATTTAAGGGACCTGCTCCTAGGATAATGGTAGGCGTTCTCCATTTGCATCACGTATTTTCCACTGCAAAAGATCCTGACCAACGATCATCTTTGTTACTCGTATTAGAAGGCTATCTATATATAGAATGAAAAGAAGGAAAAGCACGGGGATCCAGAGCAGACTCAACAACCCAAGCAGAAGTCTATCACTAACTTACCATATGTACTCTGTGTTAGCTCATCTGCAGCACTCCGCAGCCAATCCAGAGCCCCAATGCCATCATACTCGGTGGCATATGCTCCTAGACTCCACCGCCTCGGCCGACAACCCCGCAGCTGTGACTATACACCCACGACCAATGTCGCCAGTCATGACGTTGCCGACAACCAATACAAGCGGTAGCTACAATGTAGGGAAGCCATGCTCCTACGACCAGATTGGCGTCAAAGCAATCACCTTCCCAGCAGCGGTGTATTCCCTTTCTTCATAACATGAAATTCGTTTTTAGTCCTATTTTTTTTTTCTGCAGCTATTGCTGCATTGGAGCGTTTCAACAAACATATGGTGGGCATGGCACAAACCTGCTAGGTCTGGTGCCTCGCGGATGGCCTGACGATTGCAGCAGTATCCATCGTTTCGACACCGAGGATTCATCTTGAGGACGCCGGACAGTTCATGCATGGCGAACTTAGCAGGAAAAGTGGAGTGAGGCTGAGATGCCTTGCTCCCCGCCCCCTGTGTCCAAACCTCCAACCCCTCAACATGGACATGTCCTGGTCGTGCGGCGTGGAGAGGAAGGAGCCCGGTCTTCTTTGCCCCTCTCCCGCAGCTCCTGCAACCACTGGCCCTTCTACCAAGGGAGGCCGGTGACGAGCACCCGTCTGCTTGACGACGACGAGGCGGCGCGATAGATACGAGGTGAAGGACGTTGGGGAAAGATGAGAAAGGCGGAGGGAGGAGATGAGGGAGGCCGGTGGGGAAAGAGGAGGTGGGTGGCGGGAGGTCATCGGCGGATCAGCGCTCACCGCAGCGGCGGAGGCGAGATTGCGTGTGTGAGAAGGGGGAAGCGCCAGGGGAGGCGGCGACAGTACGCGAGTGAATGCCGTTAGTTTTTTCCTGGTCTCTATCTCCTTTTCCCCAAGCCAACCACCGTGTCACACTTGGACCAATCGGTGGAGTACCAAAGTGAGATTGTGTTCCGCGTTTGTCAACGGTAGCTGTGTGCGTTCAGTCGTGACTAAAAATTCTGTATATTTTTGATCTATTTTTAATTCAGTCTCTCAAAACTGAAGACCGGAATATCCTTGTCAATTTTACTACCCGATAAATTACAGTACCGGAATGTGGTGGTTTGTGTAAGCACAGAAATTGTACAATATTATGCAAAGCTGTCATTCTGACCGGAATATCCTTGTCAGTGCATAACTCATTATTAATTGGCAGGGATAAAAATCTATCTAAAATTCGCAAATAAATACTCTATGCAAAGCTTGAAGCATTGTCTACAACTTTTATTTGGAGACTGAGTTTAAAAAATGTTGAAGCATTATCTACAACTTTTATTTGGAGACTGATGTATAAAACTGAATTAATCGGAGACATGTTACACTCAACATTCACCGAAATTCACTTTGGCATGGACTTCCACAAAGATATGAACTCGCATTGCATGATTGCTCACTGCTTGCTTGCTGTCTACCCGGTCGTTTAGCTGCCGCCCCTCACTTAAAGTTTGGTCCATTTGGTTACCTAGAACAAATTGACCGAACTAAATTTGTTCTTTGAATTTTACTGCCCCATCTTTGATGATCGTTCTCGCTCTATTGGTTTTGGTTTTGGTTCAGCAGTTTTTATGCCCATCCCTAGTCACGGATCCATAAAGAACCATTTATGTCATCGAAACTAGACTGTGGCCACAATGTTGTCAAGATTACAACTACATGAGTTACAATTTGGAATAATTTTTCACAGATGCTGACTTGAGAAGATGTCTTACGTAGCAGCGTAGAACAATATTTGTATATGTAGGTGACAACTTTTTTTTTTGACCAGAAATGATATCCCTGTCACCGTGACTTGTCACACGTCCACTAGCGCATCATCTTACCGATGCGGCAAGCTTGCCGAATGGCTGGTCTCGTCGCAGCAAAGGTTCAAAACTAATGACGTTTGTATTCTGCGCTGAAAAACTAAGGTGATGACTTACGAAAAAAAAATTAAATGAAACCAAAAACGCTAGAAGGAGGGCTTGAACCTCCGACTTTGTGGTTAACAGCCACACGCTCTAGCCAACTGAGCTATTCCAGCTTGTGATTGCATTTTGATATAGAACATTGATAACCATTCACCAGTCGATGACGTTCCGGCATTTCAAACACACCAAGAAAGAGGGAAACCGGTACGCCCCCATTCTCCCCGACGCCTTCTTGTAAATCATGGGATTACAAATATTTCATTGTAATGTTTAACAAACTTTATTATGTCCAAACAAATAATGAAGTTTACATGAAAAATGAAAGAGCATAGTTCATAACTAAGAAATAATATGAGACGAGAGTGACTACTCCTCATTCTCTTCGTGGCATGCCAATGTCCATATGTGATCAATTAAATCTATGTACAAACGTTTGAAAATGTGGTTGTCGGAGACCTCAACATTCATGTGCAGAAACTCTCCCATATCCCTTTTCAGCCGCAACCGAACCAAGCCACCCTAAAATTCCCATCCACTTTCACCGAGGCCATCCGGACACTCTGCCCCAACGATTATGTTGTGCATGATTACACAGGCAAGTCATCACCTCATGCATGATCTCAAAGATTATGTTCTAGTTGGGTGACGAACCCATCAAATTTGGAGCACACCAAATGCCGACTCTACATCTTTTCTCGCAAGCTTCTTGCCTATGCTTAAACCTCTTGGTTTTCTTAGGTTTGCAGACTATCTTCACAAGTGTGTTCCAGCCAGGATAGATGCCTGCAAGATAGTATGACTTGTCGTAAGCATTGCCATTGATCTCATAGTTCGCCACAAGAGTAGTGCCTTATAGAAGCCGGTCGAACACCGGAGAGCGGTGAAGCACATTAATATCATTGTCGGAACCAGCTGTGCCAAAGAAAGAGTGCCAAACCCGCAAATCATGTGATGCCACTGCCTCAAGAATGGAAGTGCATTCCTCGATATGGCCATTGTATTGACCTTGCCATGTAAACGGATAGTTCTTTCACTACCAAGGCATGTAATCTACGCTACCGACCATCCATGGGAACCCTCTTGCCTCTTACCTCGTTGATGGACAATAGCCATGCTGTGTCTTCAACTGATGGCTTTCAAGTAAATTTTGCCAAATACCGTAATCACGGATTGGCAAAATTTGTACATAGATTCAAGGTAGGTGCTCTCGCTCATTCGCTGTGTACTCATCGATAGACGGTCAACAAGGACACGAGCGATGCGGCTAAGGCCCTGTCTCCTTATGTAGTTTTGTCTGCATACAAATATATCTACACATTAAAACACGTCTAGATACACCCGCATCTCGATCTAGATATGTCACTTCATTGGTCTTAAAGTGCAGCAGATAAAGTTTACAGAGTTTGCAACTAGCACTTCGGGACAAGAATGTAAAAGAAACATCGGGAACACTCGCGTTATCCGCGACAGAGGATCATTTCAAGTACTTCTTTCGTCTCGTAAAATTTATCTTAACTTTGTTAAAAATTAAATATGTATGTAGATGGTAAATAATATCTATAGTTATATCTAAATTTTAACAAAATCAAGACAAATTTTGTAAGATGGAGGTAGTAGAGTGTACTATTTTCGTCCCGTACACCGGCCCTTCCTCTCTTCTTTTGCTCTTCTGTTTCGTCACTTTGTTCCTTACAAATGACCTCCATGGCTCTCTGTAAGACACATCTCCCCAGTCTCGAGTCTCGACACCTGTCGCGCATATGCGGCAAAGAAGACTTGTTTTCAGTTGTCAGTCAAATCCTAGCGGCTCGCAGCCTGGCACTCCTAAGTAAGTACGTGGAAACCATTTTTTGCCACTGCCAAATGACCGCGAGCTGCTCGTCGACGCGACGACGATTAGACCTGTCGCCGGCGGTGTGCGTGCAACTGCAAGATGTGAGGCCGGCCGCTAGAACGATGGAACCTTAGCTGCAGGAGCTACTCCATAGCCCATGCACGCGCGCTCGTGCAGCGGTGGGTGGTGATTCGGACGGCCACTCCATCGCCTCCCTACTCGATCGAGCTAGCTGCCGCCCAACCGCCGTCGCCGACCGGATTGCCGGCAGCGCGCGGCAGCCTCGCCGCCGCGCGCCCTTTCTGTCCCGTCCCTGCCGGCGCGCGCTCAATCTTTCCGCCTACGTTCTCGATCGATCTCCTGCAGGTACGGCCCAACAGCAAACGCATATGCCCGCACTCAGTGCCACTCTTATCAATCAAATCTCTTCTTATCCGCTTTGCTTTCGCGCGCGTGCGCTCGCCTCGATCGGGTGTCACTCGAGTGGCTGGTTTTGCTGGTCGGTTACACCTAGCGTGACAGGTGTGGTGTTTTGGCTCATGGACGCATATCATTTTATTGTGTAAAATGCATAAAACTTGATGTATATTGAAACATGCTCTTTATCGAAAAAATATCGGAACATACTATGTTCGCACAAAAATTTCCATGGAAGAATTTTTTTTTTAAGTTGCCTGTGTAAAAAAGACAGAAAAAAGTAACCTGAATGGTCATGTGTGGTGGAGCAATACAATTTGTCTTTTTACAGGGGACATAAAAATATGTTTTCAGTCCGAAAACTTGTGTATGTCGGAGACCTTATTTCATATTTTATGAGATTTTAACATGTGTTTTCAGACAATCGGTTCACGCGCACCCATGAGCCTGAAAGGATTTCCGGCGCTTCGTATGTGCATCATAATGCTACTCTCTCCCTTTGCAATTATCTCGCGTTCTGAGTTTAGTTGAAGTTAAACAAGTTTGATCATATATTTAGAAAAAAAATCAACATCTATAATATAAAATTTTATATTGTTAGAATCATCATGTTTTAAAATCATATCCATTTGATATTATGAATGTTGCCTATTTTAGTTAAATTTTATAAATTTTGACTTTCACTAGACGTAAAACGGGTAATTGTGAATGGAGGAAGTACAGAAATTGTACCAAATACGAAGGTGCATGAATGGATACATGCATGCACGGTGCTAGCACAGCTAGCATATCTGTCCCGTCGATTCTTTCTATGAAAAAAAAAAAGGTAATTCTCTCGTCCATCCATCAGAAGATTAACAAGCATAGCACAATACTCCTAGAAAAAAGTTCTGATTGAGATAAGTGTAGGAATGGAAAGCGGCACCGCGTCCTAGTAAAAACCGGTAAGATTACTTTAATTTTTCTTTAGAAAATAAATATTTTTTAAACTAGATAATGCTTTCGTGGACCTACATGGAATGCCTGTTGCAACCTAAGGATTGACAAGTCGCTGAACCGAAAGCCTTCCGAAATGGACACTAAAAATGATGGACGATTGAGGCTGCCACTGACTGAGCACTGATCCAGTGAGCCAGTGGGAGCAAAAGCTCAACATGAATGGCCGCCGGCATCCACACTCTCCCTATCCGTTGGCCGCTGTCCCAACCATGTCCCTCCGGAAGAAAAATGGCATTGCTTGTTTGATGCATTACTTGGAAGAAACCAAGGTTGAAAAGGCCATTAGCTTTCTGGACGTCGTATAAATTAAGACGCATGATCTGGTCACCTTAATATACTAATATCCTCGTGCAATTGCAGGATAAACACACACTTGCAGAACGCAGACGCGCGCATTGCCACAAACACGTTCATGCAAAAGGGTACTCGTCTTCAGTAAAATCAATGAAACTTTTACTGAGAACAAACGTGCGTTTGAGCACTAGGATGTAAATTAAGATAAGACGGAACCGCAGCCGTTTGACCCACTGTAAGTGGAGGAGCGTGTCGATGGGTATATATGCAACTCTTACGTGTTGCTTAGTTACACGATGGATGGTTAGTTGGTTGGTGCGTGTGGGTAGGAAGCGAGAAGGAGGCAGGATCATGGAGTTCTGTCACGTCAGGCTTGACTGATCGTGTCGCGTGTTCATGTGGTTCCCGTAGGAGAACATGCGTACCTGCGAGCCCCATCGATTGGTCTGTCCACTGGGTTCGCACCATGGATCGAGCAGTTAAAGTTGGATAGATGCATCGATGGAATGTCCTACTAGGTAGCTGGGCAAGTATGTAATCTACTTCTCACGGTATATATTTTTTTGGATCTGACTATTTTCTCGGTCGACTGAGATAGATGATGTTATCAAATTTTAGTCGCAACTTATGAATAACATGAATCATGGTGCAAATCAAATGATGTAAGACTTGAGCTCTTAGTTAGCTGAGAACTCGCAAATCCCTGTTTTTTACAACTCAAACACACTTTATTTATTGCGTACCAAGATTACATCGTGTAACAAAAAAATACAAATAAAATTTGGAGGTTCGTCCATCCAAACATATGGATGAGATCTCTTAACCTCTCTAGCTAGTTTATGAGCTACTACATTTGAATCTTTTGGAACACGTTCAAAAGAGATTTTAACAACATCAAACGCATTATGATATCAATCATCAAAGATTGCCGCTGCCACGCCATGGCTAATAGCTCCGTTCTTCATCGTCTCCACCACCTCCAAACAGTCGGACATGATGGCTAACCTATTACTGCCGATAGATTGTGCAAGATCCATGCCACTAGTGGAAAACAGGGCTTTCGTCTAAGCCTTTTGTCGCGGCCGCGTCTGGAGCCGCGACAAATGGCCTGGCCACGTCGCTCTGAAACTAGCTGGAGTGCTCTGGGCCTTTTGTCGTGGGCCGTACCACGACCCGCGATAAAATGACCCCTTTTTTCACGGGTCGTGGTACGGCCCGCGACAAAAGGTTCAGGACCATATATACACAGCCAGCCCCCCACCTCCCTACATTTTTTCCTTGGTGGTGAAAGGTGGAGGTTTATGCTAGCTCTTTTTTTCTTCATGTGCACAAGAGGTGTTTGATGAAATGTTTGTGAGGATGCCACTTTATTTTATTTGATAAGATTTCTCCTCTTTTTGATCCTAAAAGGTTATCAACTATTTTCTCGTATACATAGTCCGCACAATACTAATTTTAGCATGGTGATTGCATCTGATACATAATTGTACTTATGATGCAGATGAGTCATCCATGGATGTACGGTAACCGATGTGATCCCGCTTTCAGAGAGGGCGTGAAATCTTTCCTACTTGTGGCCGAGGCCAACAAGTCGAAGAAAGGTTTTATTTGTTGTCCATGTCTGATATGTAAGAATGAGAAGGATTACTCTTGCTCAAGAGACATTCAGAGCCAGCTGCTTCGGTTCGGATTCATGTCCGGCTATAATGTTTGGACCAAGCACGGAGAAGAAGGGGTTATGATGGAAGATGGCGATGAAGAAGAAGATAGCGATGACAAGTACCGATCTATGTTCTCTGAATATGATGATACCGCAATGGAAGAAGAAGAAGAAGAAGAAGAAGAAGAAGAAGAAGAACACTGGTGGAAAAACAGGCATCCGGGAAGCCCCATAAGTCGCGAAGGTAAAGGAACCGCGACTAATGGGGTCTTTAGTCGCGGTTCGTGTGGCGAACCGCGACCAAAGGCTCGGGCCCGGGCGCACGGTGGCCAGCTGGTGCACGTGGGGGCTTTAGTCGCGGTTGGCCAGCCCAACCGCGACTAAAGGTGCCCGAAGGCCTTTAGTCGCGGTTGGCCAGGCCAACCGGGACTAAAGCCCCTCCCCTATATATACCCATCCAGCAGCCAACACTTAGTCATTTGGAGCCATTCTCTTCACAAACTTCACAAGTGAGTGTTAGGTTTGCTTTTGGTTCCTCTTATGCACATAAGGTGTTTGATGAAATGCCCCAAGAGCATGAAACAAACATGATATGAAGTGTTGGAGCCACACTTGAGGTTTCTCATTTATTTTTTCCTCCTCGATCGCGGTTAGCAACTTGAACCTTTGATGTGTCATTTTGATAAAATATGCATGTGTGTGTAGTTCATTGTTTAATTTATATTGTTTGTAGCTAGTTAGTTTAACAAATGCATGATGGTTAATTATATATTTTATATTATAATAATGCAGATGAATCGGCAATGGATGTACGGTAACCGACTCTCCGGCGAGTTCAGTACGGGTTTGAAAAATTTCCTCGTAGTGGCCAATGCGAACAAGCAGGGGGGTTTTGTTATCTGTCCATGTGTTAAGTGTAAGAATCAGAAGGGTTACTCTTCCTCAAGAGATGTTCACATGCACCTGCTTCGGCACGGTTTCATGCCAAGCTATAATTGTTGGACCAAGCATGGAGAAAGAGGGGTTATAATGGAAGATGATGAAGAAGGGGACGATTTCATCGATGAAAACTATCTTTCTCATTTCGGTGATACTTTCATGGAGGATGCTTGAAGGTGAAGGGGAAGGTGAAGGGGAAGGTGAAGAAGAGGCACGTGATGATCCCGTTGATGATCTTGGTCGGACCATTGCTGATGCACGGAGACGCTGCGAAACTGAAAAAGAGAGGGAGAATTTGGATCGCATGTTAGAGGATCACAGGAAGGCGTTGTACCCCGGATGCGATGATGGTCCGAAAAAGCTCGGGCTGCACACTCGGATTTGCTGAGATGGAAGGCACGGGCAGGTGTAGCTGACTCGGCATTTGAAAACTTGCTGAAAATGTTGAAGAATATGTTTCCAAAGAATAACGAGTTGCCCGCCACTACGTACGAAGCAAAGAAGGTTGTCAGCCCTCTAGGTTTAGAGGTTCTGAAGATACATGCATGCATCAACGACCGCATCCTCTACCGCGGTGAATACGAGAATTTGAATGAATGCCCGGTATGCACCGCATTGCGTTATAAGATCGAGGCGATGACCCTCGTGACGATGTTGAGGGCCAGAAACCCAGGAAGAGGGTTCCCACCAAGGTGATGTGGTATGCTCCTATAATACCACGGTTGAAACGTCTGTTCAGGAACAAAGAGCATGCCAAGTTGTTGCGATGGCACAAAGAGGATCGTAAGTCGGACGGGGAGTTGAGACACCCCGCTGATGGAACGCAATGGAGAAAGATCGACAGAGAGTTCAAAGATTTTGCAGCTGACGCAAGGAACATAAGATTTGGTCTAAGTACGGATGGCATGAATCCTTTTGGCGAGCAGAGCTCCAGCCATAGCACCTGGCCCGTGACTCTATGCATCTACAACCTTCCTCCTTGGTTGTGCATGAAGCGGAAGTTCATTATGATGCCAGTGCTCATCCAAGGTCCGAAGCAACCCGGCAACGACATCGATGTGTACCTAAGGCCCTTAGTTGATGAGCTTTTACAGCGGTGGGGCAGACCTGGTGTCCGTGTGTGGGATGAGCACAAAGAAGAGGAATTTGACCTACGAGCGTTGCTTTTCGTAACCATCAACGATTGGCCTCGCTCTTAGTAACCTTTCGGGACTTGTCAAATAAGGGATACAATGCATGCACGCACTGCTTACATGAGACTGAAAGTGTACATTTGCCAAATTGTAAGAAGAACGTGTACCTTGGGCATCGTCGATTTCTTCCGAAAGGTCATCCAGAAAGAAAGAAAGGCAAGCATTACAACGGCAAGGCAGATCACCGGCCGAAGCCTGCGGAACACACTCGGTGCTGAGGTATTTGATATGGTCAAGGGTTTGAAAGTCATCTTTGGAAAGGGTCCTGGCGGACAATCGGTTCCGAAGGGAGCTGACGGGCACGTAGCCATGTGGAAGAAGAAATCTATATTACGGGAGCTAGAATATTGGAAAGTCCTAGAAGTCCGCTCTCGCAATCGACGTGATGCACGTTACGAAGAATATTTGCGTGAACATCCTAAGCTTCTTGGGCGTGTATGGGAAGTCAAATGATACAAAGGAAGCACGGCAGGACCGAGCAAAGTTTGAAAGACCCCGATGACCCGCATCCGGAACGGTTTCAAGGTCGTGCCGGCTACGCTCCGACCAAAGAAGAGAAGGTCATCTTTTTTGAATGCCTCGAGCGGTATGAAGGTCCCGTCAGGATTCTCGTCCAATATAAAGGGAATAATAAACATGGCGGAGAAAAAGTTCCAAAACCCGAAGTCTCACGACCGCCACGTGATTATGACGCAATTGCTTCCGATTGCTTTGAGGGGGCTCTGCCGGAAAATGTTCGAGTAGCCATTGTGAAGCTATGTGCATTCCTCAATGCAATCTCTCGAGAAGGTAATCAATCCAGAAGTTCTACCACGGTTACGAACGATGTGATCCAATGTCTTGTCGGTTTCGAGTTGGTGTTCCCGCCATCCTTCTTCAATATTATGACGCACCTCCTGGTTCACCTAGTCGATGAGATTTCCATTCTCGGTCCCGTATTTCTACACAATATGTTCCCCTTCGAGAGGTTCATGGGAGTATTAAAGAAATATGTTCGTAACCGTGCTAGGCCGTAAGGAAGCATCGCCAAGGGCTATGGAAATGAGGAGGTAATTGAGTTTTGTGTTGACTTTGTTCCCGACCTTAAGCCGATTGGTCTTCCTCAATCGCGGCACGAGGGGAGACTAAGTGGAAAAGGCACGATCGGAAGGAAATCAATGATATGTATGGACGGCCATTCTCTCGATCGAAGCACACCACACGGTTCCGACCAATTCCAGCTTGGTGGCTCCGTACTTTGAGAAACACAAGAATATTTTACGCTCGGACAACCCCGGGAAGCCCGAATCCCGGATTAGGAAGGCCCACATGGAGACTTTCGGCAGTTGGTTGAGAAAACATTTAATGAGTGACAATAAGGTTGTAGATCAGGCTGTACATGTTGGCCAAGACACCATCTTCGACTATAACGACTTTCCAAGGGTACGAGATAAATGGGAATACATTTTACACGATCGCCCAAGATAAAAAGAGCACCAACCAAAACGAGTGGTGTCCGCTTTCATGCGAGCAACCGAGAATGGGCAAAAGGTCACATATTATGGTTACATAGAGGAGATATGGGAACTTGACTATGGACCCTCCTTTAGGGTCCCTTTGTTCCGGTGCAAATGGTTCAAGCTAACGGGAGGTGGGGTAAAGGTGGACCAGCAATACGGAATGACAATGGTGGATTTCAACAATCTTGGTTACCTTGACGAACCATTCGTCCTAGCGAAAGATGTCGCTCAGGTTTTCTATGTGAAGGACATGAGTAGCAAACCGAGGAAACGGAAAGATAAGAAAACGATCGAGTACATCATGCGATGATCCAAAGCGCCACATTGTTCTTTCAGGGAAAAGAAACATCGTGGGAGTGGAGGACAAGACGAGACATGTCGGAAGATTATAATATGTTTGCTGAAATTCCGCCCTTCAAAGTGAACACCGACCCAAGCATTAAGTTAAATGATGAGGATGCTCCATGGATACGGCACAATCGTAAGCAAGCGGGGACACAAGGGAAGAAATGATGTGTAATAATTTATTATTGTACCAAACTTTGTTGAATGAATCATGTGAATTATATTACCCGTGATGTGTTTGGTGTCCATTTTCGAATGATTCAATTGACTCGAGATAGCACCGATGATACATGAAATTTGGAGTGACTAAGTCATACTCCCGCATACATGAAATTTGGAGTGACTAAGTCATACTCCCGCATACAGGAAATTTGGAGTGACTAAGTCATACTCCCGCATACATGAAATTTGGAGTAATTTAGTCATACTCCTGCCTAGGCGTATAATATGCATACTCGTAGTCTTCATAGCCGCCGCCGTTGTACCGGTAGTCGTCGCCTTCTAAGTTGCCGGCGTCGTCGTCGCCGCCGCTCGTCGCCGCTGTCGTCGGGCGGCGCTCGTGGCTCGAACCGAGGGTAGCGCAGGCGGGGATATCGCCGGCCGTGATGTAGTCCATGACGCTCCGCAGAGTCCGGCCGTACCACCATAGCCGACGGCCGGCCTCGTGGAAGTTTCCGGGAGGCGGACCGTCCTCCTCATACTCGGCGAGCGCCCTCTCACGCCGATTGATGAAGAAGGCGTCCCAAGTATGCTGGTTATCGGGATGCCAGCGGGGATTCATCCGCTGCTCCGGCGTGAGGTCGAGGTAGTAGTGGTTCGTGATGGCCGCCCGACGCGCAGTACCCTGCGGGACGGGAGGGACCGGCACGCCGCCGGCGCTTAGGCTCCGGCCGGCGAGGGACGCGGTAGCTCGGAGGGCAAGGGTAGTTCGAGGCGCAAAGCTCCTCCACTCGTTGGTAGGTTAGAGTGGGTGCGGTGGAAGCCATGAGAGAGTGATGAGAGATTGTAGAGATGTGATAATGCTAGCCAAGCCGGGCTACCTATATGTAGTGACAAATGGCGGGAAAAATGAGAGCGGGAAGAAAGAGGCGGGAAGAAAGAGGCGGGAAGAAAGTGGCGGGAAGAAAGAGGCGGGAAGAAAGTGGCGGGAAGAAAGTGGCGGGAAGAAAGTGGCGGGAAGAAAGAGGCGGGAAGAAAGTGGCGGGAAGAATTTTTCTGATTTTTTTGATATATTATTTGTATTTTTAAGAATTTAAATTGAATTAGTTTAAATTTTCTGATTTTTTTGATATATTATTTGTATTTTTAAGAATTTGAATTGAATTAGTTTAATTTTTCTGATTTTTTGATATATTATTTGTATTTTTAAGAATTTGAATTGAATTAGTTTAATTTTTATGATTTTTTTGATATATTATTTGTATTTTTAAGAATTTGAATTGAATTAGTTTAATTTTTATGATTTTTTTGATATATTATTTGTATTTTTAAGAATTTGAATTGTATTAGTTTTATTTTTCTGATTTTTTTGATATTTTGAAAAAGAAAAGTATTTTCAAAAATACCTTTAGTCGCGGTTGGCCAAGCCAACCGCGACTAAAGGTCGCTGCGCGCGGGAACTGAAAAACCCGCCGAAATAACCTTTAGTCGCGGTTGGGGAGGCGACCCGCGACTAAAGGCCCTTTAGTCGCGGGTCGCCTCCCCAACCGCGACTAAAGGGGGGGCTATAGTAATCGCGCCCGAACCGTCGCCTCCATCTCGTCTTCTCCGTGCGATTTCTGCGCGGACGCCGTCGCCTCCATCCGCCGATCGACGCCGCCGCCCCGCCCGCCGCCAACGACGACGCCGCCGCGCCGCCCCGCCGCCCTCTTCTCGCGCTCGTCGACGCTCGGCCTCTTCTCGCGCCGACGACGCCATCTCCCCGTATGTCGCCGCGCCGCCCGCCCGCGCCCTACCGTGTATTCGATCTGTCGCGCGCGCGCGGCCGCCGGCGCCGTGTGTCTTCCCCACCGCCGCCAGGCGCCACCCTACGCGCCTCCGCACGCGCCGCCGCCCGCACGCACGCGCCAGACGCCGCCCGCACGCCCGCCGCCCGTGTCCACCAGAGAGGGAGAGGGAGAGAGAAGAGAGATCGAGAGGAGAGAATTTTTTTAGTTTTTTTTAACTAAAAATTTGTAATTAAAGTGTAATTTAAACATGTAATTATAACTAAACATGTAATTTAAATTGTAACTAAACTTTGTAATTAAAAGTGTAACTAAAATTTGTAATTTAAATTGTAACTAAAAATTTGTAACTTAAAAGAAATCGCGACGCTAAATTTGTAACTTAAAAGAAATCGCGACGCTAAATTTGTAACTTAAAAGAAATCGCGACGCTAAATTTATAACTTAAAAGAAATCGCGACGCTAAATTTGTAACTTAAAAGAAATCGCGACGCTAAAACTAAAACTTGACTTAAAAAAGATTGTGAAAAAACTAAAAGATTGTGTAAAGAAAACGCTAAGGAAAACTTCGTCCCGTGCCTCCGCCCCGTATGGTCCCACCTACGTCACCGTCTTCCCCTCCATCTTTTTTTTCTCGGCCCGGCAATCTCATCCCCAAATCGAGCCGCCGCCAACCCCAGCAGTGCGTCGAGCCATAGCGCGCCACTCCGCCTCTCCCCGCATCCCGAACCCACCTACACCGGTCTCTCGGTCACGCGGTCACCGCGTCCCCCTTTCGCCACCACCACTGTTCTCTCGGTCACGCGATCACTGCGTCCCCCTCTCGCCTCCCTCATCGCCCTCTCTCTTTATATGTAGAAGAGATATGATAATGCTGGCATATACACAATTAATTTGTTTTGACTACATGTTTTCGGGATCGACATATGGCGGACGATAGAGCTGACCCGATTCTCGGACAACTATGATCCGGTCGCCGAAGACCATATCTTCGGCATCATAAAAGGCGATATTCCATTTGTGCCGACCGGAGAAGAAGAAGATGATATCTCTTCTTATCCGAACCTTGAGGGTGAAGATGAAGGGCGCCGTCGACAAGCGAGATGATGCCGAAGAAACGTCGATAAACGACGATCTTCAATTGGAAGTAGCAACCACCTCCGGCGCCGAGGTATATATATATACATATTGAGCGTCCGGTGATACAACTAACCGATTTGAATAAATGTGTGTGTACTAACGCGCGCGACTCTCTTTCTTATTTTAGCCCTCGGCCGGATCGTCGAAAAAATCGAGTACGTCGTCGTCAAAGCGTGGCGCAACCAAGACGATGAAAGCAGGAGAAACATGCACCATCGATGTTGTCGACGAAGCAACCGGCAGGCCGCTGGAGCCCAAGCAAGAACGCCACCAAGTTTGTCGGCCAATGCGGAGCCGTTGTTAGAGACAACGTCTCGATCACCCGCCAGGAGTGGAATGAGCCAAAGAAGGCACGTGTTGGTTTCACTTTTGTCGAACGGAGAGAAAAAAAGATTGCTTCAACAAGCTTATGGAACATTTCGTTCTACCTCCGGAATACCGCAAATACGATGAGGAGGGTAACAAGATTGCGGAAAACAAGAAGAGGCGCAAGCTAGTCAAACGAGTTCGCTCTTTCTAGGATGGCCAACGCATCCGGAAATACAAGCAAAATCTAGCCCATGACTTTGTCAACCAGGACAAGACTCCGGATTTCAAAGGACAATATGAGAAACTGCAACATGATTGGCCAGAATTTGTGAAGCAAAAGAAATCGGAGCAGTTCCTTGAACTATCGAAAAAAAATAAGGAAAATGCGGCCAAGAAGGAGTACAATCATAAAATGGGGCCGGGAGGGTATCGCTTTTGGCAGCCTAAGTGGGAGAAGATGGAGAACGAGCCGAGGGCGCGAGGAATCCGTCCAGTGTACGGAGGGATGGGACCCAAGGGCCAAAAGCTGGTGGTACGGGCATGGGGGATCGCCGAACCCGGAGACAGGGAGTGTGTTTACCGGGGCAAAATAATTACACCCACCCAAAACCTTATTGAGGCAATGAGGGATGCTCAAGAGGGGAGGATCAGGTTCAACAGAGAGAACGACGCCCTGACAAAAGCCCTCGGGAATCCTGAACACGGAGGACGTGTACGAGGCATGCCCGGGGACATTTCGTGGAAACTAGGGTTCCCCCGGAAAGATGACCCGTACGGTTACGTGAAGCCGTAAGAGAAAGATGGATCGGGATGCGGATGTTGTGGCGAAGTTGGTAACGGAAATGGATGTGATGAAGAAAACCGTGAGTGTACTAGTCGCCGAAAGAGATGCAGCTCGGGCGCAGCATGAAGATCATCCAATGGATCTCGGAAGCCGGCAGCGGAGAAGAAGCGAGCGTGGCTTCCACGGAGGCCTCACCGGCCGGTGCACCGACGATCGAAATTACTGCACCGGAGCCTCAGCTGGTGGTCGGAGTTACTGCACCGGAGCCTCCTCGCTACCCCGTGGACGATATAAAGGAGATGAAAGCATGTCATCTGTATTATCCTATCGGGAACATGTCCATGAAGGTAGCCATCGGCGATGCTTTACCACATGGAGCACTCCACCACAACAACCCCATTCAAGATGGCTATGCTCGTGTGACGGTGGAGGAGATAGTCCAAGGGTTTGAGGACCTGGACATTGACATTGCTACACCCGAAGGGGTGAAAAGACTCGGAGATGTCAAGCGCCAGCTCATTCTATGGCAGTAAGAAATTTATCAAGTTTCCGGGCGAGGCGCCAACAAGTCCACCCCCGTACGGTGGTGGTGGTGGCGGTGGCGGTGACGGTGGCGGTGGCGGTGGCGGTGACGGTGGCGGTGGCGGTGACGGTGGCGGTGGTGCTTCACCTAATACACCTCATTCACGTCGCCCGACGCCGCCCCCCGTCCTCGTCCGGCGGGTGATCGGACACCGGTACCGCCCCCAATCCACCTCCGGCGAAGAAGCGAAGCAGTCCCGGGTTATTAACCCGGACCCTTACGTACCTAAGAAAACAAAGGTACCGGAGGTATCACTGAAGCCTCTCCCCAGGAGGTCTTGGGAAAGTAGTGCCGAGGAAGTCGAGGCGGGCGCGGCTGCTGATTTAGAGAAATGGCAGGCGAGCGTCAAGAAGAAAATAGTGGGCGAGCCCAAGCCAGTATATTCTGACAAGGAAAAGCAGTGGGCTAAGTCATTTTTGAACACACCGTCCCAAGCCGCGAAGAATCTGCCTGACGACTATTTACGTGAACTTCGTAGGCAAGCACTCGCGTTCAAGAACAGGAAAGAGTTGGCGGAGAAGAAAGCCTTGGAGGCCGAGAAAAAATTAGAAAGGGGGAAAGAAGTTGCCCAGCTCGGGGAACAAAGTAAACAATCGATCGCCCCGCTCATAGTGCAAGCCGCCGGTCCGGATGCCCCCGATATCATAGCAGCTGCGGCAGCACATGGATTGATCGTAGAAAGTGCCGGAAAACAAGCGGCCGACTTAGGTATCACTCTTCGTGCGGTGTTAGGCCTTGATGAGGCGCCAATGAAGGACGTAGTATTTACATATGTGAAGAATGGCCCTCTCATCGAGCCTGCGCGCAGAAGAGGATCTACCTCGACAAATGAAAGGTCTGCTAAATTGGTACAAGGGTTACATAAAACATGAAAACGCCAAAGACTATATCTATGCGGAAGTTAAATATGTGCATCACTTCAAACGTTACCGGGTACAAATTCCTCCGAGTGAATTGTTCCAGCTTGTTCAATCTGCGCGAGCTCGACAAATCTATCATCGGTTGCTACGTTACGTAAGTGATTTATTAATTTCTACCCCATCTCGTTCATTGCCCGCACTATATATATATATATATATATTGTCCTAACTATCTTGTTGTGTACGCTATATATTATGCAGAATGAAGAAGCGGGAAATGCGAATAAGGAACATCCATGATGTTGGGTTCATTGACCCACACATCGTTAATTCATATGTGTTAGAATACCACCCCGCCGACGTGGAGGAAGACCTGTGGCGGTTTATTAGAAAACAGCAAGAGAAAAGTGATATTCTATTTCCTTACCATTTTGGGTGAGTGTTTCTGTCTTGAGCACATTCTCTTTTGTTTACTCCATGCATGGTATGTGGCTAATCGATGAGTTATGCATGATCGTGCATGTATCGTGTCCGCGAGTTCCACTGGATTCTTATGGTAATTAAAGTTCAGACCTCCTCGGTTCTCGTCCACGACTCTCCGAATATGGATCCGGCGCTTTGGGGCGACATGAGAAAAATGATGCAAAAGTAATTATTTTCATTCATTTGCGCTCTATATCGATCGGCCTATTTCGTTCATCATTTCCTAATATCAAGTAACTAATTAATAACTCTCTTGTTTATTTAATTTTCTTTGCCTCGTAGGGTTTGGAGATGGTTCGTAGATACCAAGGTCGGTGAATTCAAAAAAGAGCTACATTTTAAAATGGCGAGTGCCGACGATCGGGGATACTCAGCCACCGGGGACCAATCTATGTGGATACTATGTTTGTGAGAGGATCCGGAGATACCGCAATGAGCGGGACCGGACGTGTGAGAACAACATCCCGAGGAATAACCTCCGGAAGACGCTTAGTCCGGAAGCTCGCTTCCGACCACTTCAAGAGGAACTAGCTGGATGGTTGGCGAGGGAAGTCATCGATCCTAGAGGAGAACACTATTACGATGACGTAGATCTTTATACGCACCGGAATTTGTAACTAACTTGTTCAAAATTGTATATGGTCATCCGATATTGAATATATATTGTATATGGTCATCCGATATTGAATATATATTGTATATTACTCTTGAATTCTTTTTGGTTCTAATTTCAAATTTGTTTGAAATTGTACATTCATATGCATGTATGTATACGAGTACCGTAGAATATGTGAAACTCCTTCAAAATTAAAACCCAAAAGAAATAAAATAATACAAATTAAAAAGAAACCAGATTTAGGGGAGGGGGGCTAAACCCTAAACCCTGCGGAGGCCTTTAGTCGCGGTTGGCCGAAGAACCGCGACTAAAGGTCCTCCGCCCTGGCGCCGCCTCGCGGCCCACGTGTATGGGCCTTTAGTCGTGGTTCGTAAGGAACCGCGACTAAAGGTGGGGGCCTTTAGTCGCGCTACTTTGGTCGCGGTTGGGCCACCGCGACTAATGGCAGTTGCCAACCGCGACCAAAGCCCCTTTTTCCACCAGTGGAAGAAGGTGAAGAACGGGCACCAGTTGATCCTGGTGATGATGATCTTCATTGGGCCATTTCTGATGCAAGGAGAGACTGTGGCACAGCTAAGGAGAGGTTGCAGTTCGATAAGATGTTAGAGGACCACCAAAAATTGTTGTACCCAGGTTGTGAAGATGGGCAGAGAAAGCTGGGTAGCATATTGGAATTACTGAAATGGAAGGTAGAGGCCGGTGTGACTGACTCGGGATTTGAAAAATTGTTGATAATATTAAAGAAGCTGCTTCCAAGAAAGAACGAATTGCCCGCAAGTACGTATGAATCAAAGAAGCTTCTCTGCCCTCTAGGATTAGATGTGCAGAAGATACATGCATGCATTAATGATTGTATCCTCTACCGCGGTAAGAAGTACGATAATTTGAATAAATGTCCGATATACGGTGCATTGCGGTATAAAATCAGAAGAGATGACCCTGCTGATGTTGAGGGCGAGCCACCCAGGAAGAGGGTTCCTGCGAAGGTGATGTGGTATGCTCCCATAATACCACGGTTGAAACGTTTGTTCAGAAACAAAGAGCATGTCAAGTTGTTGCGATGGAAAATGGAAGAATGTAAGAAAGACGCGATGTTGAGGCACCCCGCTGATGGTCGGCAGTGGAGAAACATCGAGAGAGAGTTTCCGGATTTTGCAGGTGAGGCAAGGAACTTATGGTTTGGTCTAAGTATAGATGGCTTGAATCCTTTTGGGGAGCAGAGCTGCAGTCAGAGCATCTGGCCCGTGACTCTATGCATCTACAACCTTCCTCCTTGGTTGTGCAAGAAGCGGAAGTTCATTATGATGACAGTGCTTATCCAAGGCCCAAAGCAACCAGACAACAATATTGATGTGTACCTAAGGCCATTAGTTGATGAACTTTTGGAGTTGTGGGCTGAACCAGGTGTACGTGTGTGGGATGAGCACACCGAGCAAGAATTTGACCTACGAGCGTTGCTATTCGTAACCATCAATGATTGACATGCTCTTAGTAACATTTCAGGACAGACGAACAAGGGATACAATGCATGCACACACTGTTTAGATGAGACAGAAAGTAAATATTTAGGAAAAAGTAGGAAAAATGTGTACCCATACAATCGCTGTTTTCTTTCGCGCAGGCATGCGTCAAGGAAAAAAGGAAAGCATTTCAATGGCTAGGTAGAAACCTGTCCGAAGTCAGTCTCTCGTAGTGGTGCTGATGTATTTTACATGGTCAAGAATTTAAATGTTATCTTTGGAAAGGGTCCAGGTAGTCGACTTGTTCCGAAAGACGCTGAAGGACACGCGCCCGTGGAAGAAGAAATCTATTTTTTGGGAGCTAGAATATTGGAAAGTTTTGGAAGTCCGCTCTGCAATCGACGTGATGCACCTTACCAAGAATCTTTGTGTGAATATTCTAGGTTTCCTGGGCGTGTATGGGAAGACAAAAGATACAACAGAAGCACGAGAGGACCAGCAACATCATAAAGGACGAGACAACAATCATCCAGAACAGTTTGAAGGGCCTGCCAGCTACGCTCTTACCAAAGAAGAGAAGGAAACATTTTTTGAAGCCCTATTCAGTATCAGGTTCCGTCTGGTTTCTCGTCGAATATAAAGGGAATAGTAAATATGAACGAGAAAAAATTCCAGAACCTAAAGTCTCATGACTGCCACGTGCTTATGACACAATTGCTTCCGGTTGCATTGAGGGGAATTTTACCAGAAAATGTTCGACTAGCCATTGTGAAGATATGTGCATTCCTCAACGCAATTTCTCAGAAGGTAATGGATCCAGAAACTTTGTCAGGGCTACAGGTTGATGTGGTCGAATGTCTTGTCAGCTTCGAGTTGTTGTTCCCACCATCCTTCTTTAATATTATGAAACACCTCCTCGTTCACCTAGTTGAAGAGATTAGAATTTCCGGTTCTGTATTTCTACACAATATGTTCCCCTTCGAGAGGTTCATGGGAGTCTTAAATAAATATGTTCATAACCGCGCTAGGCCAGAAGGAAGTATCTCAAAGGGCTACGGAACAGAGGAGGTCATTGAGTTTTGTGTTGACTTTCTTCGTGACCTTAAGCCGATTGGTGTTCCTGAATCTCGGTATGAGGGGAAGCTGACTGGAAAAGGCACACTATAAAGGAAAGCAATGGTGTGCAGGGACAAGCTTTCTTTCAATCAAGCATACTACACAGTTTTATACAATTCCAGGTTGGTGGCTCCGTACATCGAGATTCACAAGAATGTTGTACGAGAGATAAACCTGGGCCAGCCCGAGTCCTTGATTACACGTCAACACATGAATACCTTCGGCAATTGGTTGCAAAGACATCTCATGAGTGACAACACTGTCATACAACAGCTGTACTTGTTGGCCAGGTTACCATCTTCAAACATATGTACATTCCAAGGGTATGAGATAAATGGGAATACATTTTACACGATCGCCCAAGATAAAAAGCGCACCAACCAAAATAGTGGTGTCCGCTTCGATGCAAAAGACGAGAATGGGCAGACCACCACATATTATGGGTACATAGAGGAGATATGGGAACTAGACTATGAACCTACTTTTAAGGTCCCTTTGTTTCGGTGCAAATGGCACTACTAGGAAAAGGGCTATAGCTGCACGGAACAGTGCCGGCGCACCATCATTGACGCGCGCCGGTGGCAAAATACCACCGGCGAGCCATGTTAGGCCGCGCCGGCGAAGAACCTATACTGCCGGCGCACGAGAAAATTTAGTGCGCCGGGAATAAAATTCGAAGAGTTCTGGCCGAAAACAGAAAATCTGGGCACCTTACCCCCGGCGCACCTCTATGGTGGTGCGCCGATGGTAGACAATTTACCACCAGCGCACCACCATAGAGGTGCGCCGGGGTAAGGTGCCTAGATTTTTCTCTCCACACCCCCCCCCGAATCGCCTTTTCAGTTTTCGAAAAAATAGAAGAAAATGATAGAAAATTCAAAAAATAAAATCCTTTGAACTGCCCATGTATTATGTAATCTAGCTTTCATGAAAATTAAAAAAAATGAATTTCGATATATTATGCAAAATGGCGCCATCTTTCGGTAAAACGGGTTTTCTGGTTGCATACGACCTCCGATGAAAAACTTTTTTATATCAAAATCGATCTACGCGAAATTTCCTATTCGAATTCAACGGCTGGAGAAAAATGGATTCGTCATTTGGAAAACAGAAACATGACTTTTTTGAGATTTAAGATTTGGGAGAAAAAAATAAAAAAATTACCACCGGCGCACCACCCTACTTGGTGCGCCGGCGGTAACCCACACTATATAGTCAAGCCGGCCCTCATCCCTCTTCTCCTTCCTCACTTCTCCCCCTTCTTCTCTTTCCCTCCTGCTCTTCTCCTTGCAATACTCATCGACGGCCTCCGAAGACGACTACTACTCCGGTGACCTCCTCCTACTCCGGTGGCCTCCTCCTCCTCCGGTAACCTCCTCCACCTCGGGACTCTACCTCCATCTCCGCCTTCTCCTTCTCCTCTTCCACCACCTTCACCTCCGGCCATCTTCTCCTCCTCCTCCTCCTCTTCCCAAACCACCACCACCTCCGGCCTTATCCTCCTCCTCCTCCTCCTCCTCCTAAACCACCACCTCCGGCCTCATTCTCCTCCTCCTACACCGGTGCGGCAACGACGACAAGGCAACGCACGGCCACTGTTTTTGAGGACCCGAGCTAGATCTAGATCCAGATCTAGATCTGGATCGGGCTTTTTTTTGAATTTCGAAAAAACATACCGCCGGTGCACCAGGCCTGGTTCGCCGGGGATAATTCATGTTGCTGCTGGCGCACCTGCTGGTGCGCCGGCGGTAACTCATTACCACCGGCCTGTTCCCACCGGCGGGCTCTGGTGCGCCGGCAATAGCCGTTTTTGGTGCGCCGGCAATAAGGCTTTTCCTTGTAGTGTGGGTGAAGCTCAGCGGTGTATAGGTAGACGATAAGTACGGTATGACAACAGTGGATCTCAACAATCTTGCGTACATGGACGAGCCATTCGTCTTAGCCAACGAGGTGGCTCAACTTTTCTACGTGAAGGACATGTCTAGCAAACCGAGAAAAAGAAATCAACAAAAGAATACATCAACCGAGAAGCTAAAGCGCCACATAGTTCTTTCGGGGAAAAGAAACATCGTGGGAGTGGATGACAAGACAGACATGTCAGAAGGTTATAATAAGTTTAGAGAAATTCCACCCTTCACGGTGAAAATTGATCCAAGCATCTTGCTAAATGATGAAGATTCTCCATGGCTACGGCGCAGAAGAAAACCCAAGACAATCTCTACATTTATATAATAATGTATTCTTCATAGTTCCCAAGACAATCTGTACATTTATGTAATAATGAGAACCCTCTTCTTGTACCCTGAGCTACTGGTTTTTGTGTAATCATGTATCTGTATGTAAGATATTAGAGGAGATGGGGTCTTTGACGGGCTTGCAGGAAAAATTTCTCGAGGCGCAACTTCCGAAGATGCCGTAGGGCGTGTGCACCAACGACATCTTCGAGAAGTTGCGCCACGGGAGATTTCCCAACTCTTTCCCCAACACTATTAGAGGAGATGGAGTCTTTGACGGGCTTGCGGGGAAATTTTAACGAGGCGCAACTTCCGAAGATGCCGTAGGGCGTGTACACCAAAGACATCTTCGAGAAGGTGCGCCACGGGAGATTTCCCAAACCTTTCCTCCATCCATGGGGATGAAACTCTCCCTACCTGCTAGGTTGGCTTGTTGGTCTGCTTGCCAAGGCGTATCGATGCTCCTTTTATAGGCACGGCGCCGCTTCTACTTTGTCTTGTTCCTCCGACAGGGCGTCGTGCGCTACATGCTTTATCTCATCGAGCAGTGCGTCCACCCACGCGTCCTTATCCTGCCGACAGCTTTAGTCCTGGTTGCACCCACCAGCCGGGACTAAAGGTTACCCAGACGTCCTTATCCCACCGACAGTTTTGTTAGATGACACAAAAACCACCTTTAGTCCCGGTTGCACCCACCAGCCGGGGCTAAAGGTTAGATGACCAGCTCTGGATTCCTCTTCTTCCCGCCATTTCTTCCTGCCTCCTGTCTTCCCGCCCACAATTTTCCCGCCATTTCTCACTATATATTAGTAGCCCGGCTTGGCCAGCATTATCACATCTCTACAATCTCGCATCATTCTCTCATGGCTTGCACCGTACCCACTCTAACCTACCAGCAGGTGGAGGAGCTTTGCGCCTTGAACTACCCTTGCCCACCGGGCTACCGCGTCCCCAACGGCTGGAGTCTAAGCGCCGGAGGCGTGCCGGTCCCTCCCGTCCCTCAGGGTACTGCGCGCCGGGCGGCCATCACGAACCAGTACCTCCTCGACCTCACGCCGGAGCAATGGATGAATCCCCACTGGTATCCCGACAACCAGCAGACTTGGGACGCCTTCTTCATCAATCAGCGTGAGAGGGCTCTCGCCAGGTATGAGGAGGACGGTCTGCCACCTGGGAACTTCCACGAGGCCGTCCGGCGGCTATGGTGGGGCGGTCGGAATCTACAGAGCATCATGGACTACATCACGGACGGCGATATCCCCCGCATGCTCTACCCTCAGTACCAGTCGAGGTTCGAGCCACGAGCGCCGCCCAACGACAGTGACGACAGCGACGACGACGGCGGTAACTTAGAAGGCGACGACTACCAGTACAACGGAGGCGACTATGAAGACTACGAGTATGCATATTATAGGCCTAGGCAAGAGTATGACTAAATCACTCCAACATTCCAAGATGTACTCCTAGGCCTTTGGATCATTGCATGAAGTACTCGTTTTCTTATCTTTCATTTTTCCTCGGTTTTCTACTCATGTCCTTCACATATAAAACCTGAGCGACATCTTTACTCCCGCGTTACACATGCATCCTTATTCCACCGACAGAAAAGGTTACACATTTTTGTAGAACATAGAAGATCGAACATAGTCTAAAAAACATTGAAAATACAATTAAAATAGATAAACGACTAGTCTACTCTACTCGTCGTCAGAGGTTGTCTCGGTCCAAATGTCATCCCACCGAGGGTCTTTGTCAGCCCAAGTTGTATTTGGGTTGTCGAGCTCGAACTCGGCGACGGCCCGATGGTGGCGCCTATCAGACCTGCGCTGTGCCCTGAGGTCAGCGAAGAACGCGTCAGTGTTGTTGACGTCGCTGGGGAACTGCGCCCTCCACTTGTGCATCAACTCCTCATCGTGCTCGGCGATGGAGATCCGGCGCTGCACCTGGCGGTGGCGGCGACGGTCCTCATCGTCGACGAGGCACGGTGCCGGCGCGAGGAACTCCGCCTCCTCTAGCGATTCGACGTCTGGGAAGTTCATGTCGTAAGCGCGCGCCGCCAGCTCCGGCGTGTTGTACGTGCCGAGGGTGAGGCCGAAGCCACCGGCGCACATCTCAGCGTAGAACCTACCATTCGGACACCACGGAAACCGGACGACCCGCGGCGGCGCGGTGGCATCCCGGAGACGAATGAGCGGAGGCGGCGGCGACGTGTGGTTGCATGCGCACGCGGCGCTTTATAGCGCACACGGGGCATGCCACGCGTAAGCGGGGGCTACACGTCGCACGCCAGCGGCGGCGGGGGAAGCACGTGTAAGCGGGGGCTACACGTCGCACGCCGACGGCGGCAGGGCGAGGCAGGTGTAAGCGGGGGCTACACGTCGCACGCAGGCGACAGCGGGGCGAGGCACGTGGAAGCGGCGGCGACACGTGGCCTTTTCATCCAACGGCTCCAGGCCGTTGGATTCAAACGGCCGGAGCCGTTGGATGCACAGGCCACGGATCAAAAAAGGGGGCTGATCCGTGGCCTTTTCATCCAACGGCTCCAGGCCGTTGGATTCAAACGGCCGGAGCCTTGGATGCACAGGCCATGGATAAGCCCCCACCCCTTTTGTCGCGGGTCGTGCCACCACCCACGACAAAAGGGGTAGCCTATAAAAGCCGCCAGGCGTCGCGGGCCAAGCCACAACCTGTGACGACCCGAAGGCAAACCCTAGTTTAAGCGCCGCCAGGCTACCGGATTTCCCGCCGCCGCCGCCGACGCCCTCAGCCGCGAGCGCTCCTCCACCTCGGGCCATCGCCGCCGACGCCCTCTGCTCCCCTCGGGCCACCAGCTGCCTCCTCTGCCGCGCGCGGGCTCACGCCGCTGCGCCTCGGGCCCCTCTGCCTCGGCTCCGGCACTGCCGGCGCCGCCAGCCGCCTCCTCTGCCGCGCGCGGACTCGCGCCGCAGCCTCGGCCGCTGCAGGTAGCACGCGCTGGCACCGGCGCCAGCTCCTCTAACTGAGCTCGGTTTTTTTTAATTTTTAGTTTTTTTATAGTTAATTTGTATATTTAGTAATTAGTTTTATTTTAGTTTTGTTTTAGTAATTAGTATGTTTAGTTAGTATAGTTTTATTTTAGTTTAGTTTTAGTAATTAGTATATTTAATTAGTTTAGTTCTATTTTAGTTTAGTTTTAATAATTAGTATATTTAGTTAGTATAGTTTAGTAATTGACTTTTTAGTTTTTTTGTATAGTTAATTAGTTTAAGTTTTAGTAATTAAGTTTAAGTTTTAGTAATTCGATTCCGATAAGATAGATACCCGACGCCGACACCGGCCCTCTCCCTTTCGCAAAACACCCATCGCCGACACCCTCTCCCTCTTGCAAATAACCGACGCCGATACCCTATCCCTCTCGCAAAAAACCAACGCCGACGCCCTCTCCCTCTCGCAAACACCCGACGCCGACGCCCTCTCCCTCTCGCAAACAACCGACGCTGATGCCCTCTTTCTCTCGCAAACACCCGACGCCGACCTCCTCTCCCTCTCGTGAACACCCGACGCCCTCTCCCTCTCGCAAACACCCGACGTCGACGCCCTCTTCCTCTCGCGAACACCCGACGCTGACGCGCTCTCCCTCTCGCGAACACGCTCTTCCTCACGTGAGCACGCATTGCCGAGATCATCTACCTCACGCTGCACGAACTAGGCCCCGCGCCATCGATGTAAACCCCTCGGAGACGATTTAGTTTTGATTAGTGTTTGCTTAGGGTTAGGGTTTGGTTAGGGTTAGGGTTTTGTTAGTGTTTGGTTAGGGTTAGAACATGTACTTGTCGATTTAATATTTTGCAGAAATAATGGATCCATTATTCCATCGAGACTTCGAACAGGAAGACATAGTCGAGGACATAATCCACGAAGCCGATCTAGAAGGCGACCGAGAAGCCGACTGCTCCGGTGATGGACAAGACGAATTCTTCGTTGATGGAGAAGACCACGGCTCCGGTGATGGAGAAGACCACGGCTCTGGTGATGGAGAAGCCAACGGCTCCGGTGATGGAGAAGCCGACGGCTCCGGTGATGGCGAGGTATATGATCACTAGATCTATTAATGGAATTCTATATGTACATGTATATAAATTAATTAATTTTTATTCTCTTAGGCCTCCCAAAATAAGTTGGACAAACGAGACCCGACAAAGAAGTTGGATAAAGATGACCACTGGACAATTACATGTATATCACCTAAAGGCCAACCGGTGGAACCCGCACAAGCCGCAACGGTATTTAAAAATCAGTGCGGAGTTATGGTTAGGGATCGCATCCCGATCACTATTAGAGAATGGAACAAGAGCAAGAAGGTTCCCAAAAGTGAGGTTGTCGATAGGTAGAAAGACAAGCTTTTTGACGACCTCATGGCACATTTCACCTTGCCAGAATTGGGATCGAAGACTGAGATGGACAAGCAGAGGCAGCTAGTGAAGAAGTGGGCTCTTTAGAAGATGGGGGAACTTTTCCGGGCGTGGAAGAACCGATTACGGGCAAATTATAAGGAGGAAAACAAGCCTCTGAAATTGGAAGGCTATCTATCGAAGCAGGAGCATAACTGGGATGCATTTGTGAAGTACAAGAGCTTCGAGGATGTTGTGGCATTGTCAAAGAAAAACAAGAAGAATGCAAGCGAAAAGACATAGCACCATCATACGGGGCGAGGGGGCTACCAAGTAGCCATGCCTAAGTGGGAAGCACAAGAGGCTGAGATGCAGCGGAATGAGATCACTCCAGAACCCATCCAAGAAAAGTGGGACTTGAGGGCTCGAAATTGGTTCCTTGCGCATGGCTGTGAGTATGACATGCGGACAGGGGACCTTGTTCAAAGTGACAGCAAGGTGAAGATACCCAGGGAAAAATGGCTTGAAGTGACGACATATATTAAATCGGGAATATTGAAGTTTATTCCCTATAGAGAGAAAGACTTGCTGACGCTTGTCCTCGGTAATCCTGAAAAGGGAGGACGAACAAGAGGCTTCGGCCCTAGTTATCCGTGGTCGCTTGGGTTTCCGGACGATGCAGAGACTTATAGAAGCCGAGCGAGAGCAAAACAACGCTAGCTGGAGGTGCAGAATGACCGGATGACCGAGTTCCAATGCCGACTTGACCAGCATCAGCGGGAGATTCAACATCAGCAGCGGGAGATTGACGAACTTAAAGGACGGATAATACCGTCGGCATATCTCAGCGGCGAAGCAGCAGCGTGGCTGACTCGGAGGCCCCGCCTGAATGTACATGGATGATAGATGGTGGTCCTGGATACCCCGTGGATGGAATCAAGGAGCAAACACCTTGTGATCTCCATGAGGTGTTCAGGAACATATCTCTTAAGGTGGCGGTCGGCTATGTGTTACCTGCATTAGGACCTGAAGGTGAGCCGGCACTATGGCGTGGTAGTGAGATTCCAGCTGGCTATGCTCGTGTCCGGGTGGATTCAATTGTACCGATGTTTGAGTCATTGCAGCTTGAAATCCCGGGAGGTGAAGGTCAGGTTACACTCGAAGACGTACTGGGTGACCTCATTCTTTGGGAGAAGAAAAACATCAGGCTTCCAGGCTAGGTACCCCCTACTAGTCATCGCAGGTCACCATCACCTCCTCCAAGTGATCGCAGGTCACCATCACCTCCTCCGAGTGGTCACATGCCACCATCACCCCATGAGTATGACCACCACATCCCTAGTCCATCTCCATCTCCTGCGCCGCCTCCTACGCCCACTAAGACTCGGCATGCAGCGGAAGAGTTTGAAGAGTCCTATCCGCCAACTGTCGCCCCTCCCAAGAGTACCAAAGGTTCCTCCCCCCCGTCCTTACGATCTTACTGAAGAGGAAACTGATGCCGTTGTAAAGAAACACAATCATGAGCATTTTCATAAGGAGAAACCCAAGCCCCCAGCACCATATACAGAGAAGTAAAAAGCATATGCTCTTGATTTTCTGAACACACCATCGCAATATGACTTACACGAGAAGAAGGATGACTATACACGCACACTTGCGAAGGTAATTGAGTAGAGCAAAGAGAAGGATAGTGCTAGCACGAGCAAACCATCAACTAGAAGTGTAGCCGGGAAGCAATCGAGTGCACCCCTCAAGGCCAAGCAAGCGACGACAACAAGCAGGAAAAGAAAGAAAGTTCGCAAGCTCGAAGAACATACCAAACAATCGATCCCACCCCTCAAAGTGTTAGATGTTCCCTCGGTGTACCAGGTACATGGTGGTATCGATATGGAAGAAACCCTGATGCTAGCGGCTCAAATGGGCTGTACTGTGAAGGAATTGTTGGGTTCCCAAAATGGTGCACTACCCATTGCTGATATAGCCCCTAAATTTGTCTACGGGTCCGACTTGGTCAGCAGAGAGCGGCTGCGTCAACTGCCAACGCATATTTGGAATTTGCATCAGTGGTACCTTGATGTGTGCAAGGAGAACACGACATTCATCGTGGCGAATATCCCAGATGCATATTACTTCCGAAGGGAGGTTGTCCATATTGAGATTTCCGAACTCTGGCGGTTATTCAATTTAGACTCCCTCGACAAATCTCTCATGAGCTGTTATTGCTTGTAAGATGTTAACTACATATAACTTCATGTTCATTCAGTTGTTCCCGTTCATTGCATATACTCACTAAATCTTATGTACTCTCTTATGTAGACTGAAGATCGATGAATGCAGAATAAAGAATATAACCAATATTGGGTCTGTTGACCCAGATAAAGTACATCATGACACGGTAAGGGATAAAGATCAAGAAACGGGGGGAAACCTACTAAGGTTTATAACGGTGCAACATTTCTGTGATTCAATATTGTTTCTTTACAACTACAGGTGAGAGTCTTACTGATCTGTTGTACACAATCAATTTTTCTTGCTCGATGTTAAGTGTAATTCATGACGTATATATATATAAACATGTGCAGTTTTCACTGAATTCTGCTAGACATTCAAGTTGATAAGGGAATAGTTGAAGTAAGGGACCCATTGAGTAGAGGCCTGGAAGGGTTCCTTGACTTGCATAAATTGCTCCATAGGTAATTTCAATCATTAATTGCCGCGCTATATCTTTCGTGAGATATCAATTAATTATACACTCGTTCAATCATTCTTTTGCCTGGCAGGATTTGGAGAGCTTTCAAGAAGAACAATAAGGGTAACTTCGCAGAGAAGCTAACATTTACTCCTGTACTGTGCGACCAGCAGACACAGGGGACGAATCTATGTGGATACTACGTTTGCGAGTACATTCGCATGGTAACCACTGAGAAGAACGATAATAGATTCAATGTAAGCAATAACATTCAAAACTTTAATTTATTATCGTCAATATTTCGTTATCAAGATTGATATAGTCATATTCATCTCATTTTCCTATATAGGTCGAGTTCATGCGGGAGAAGCTCCAACCACGCGAACACCTACTAGGAATTGCGGAGGAAGTGGTGGAACTTTTGATGAGAGAAATTATAGACGACAAAGGCAGGTTTAGTCCAAATAGCAAATGGCCATGATCCCCGTGTAATAGTTCGAATAGACGACGGGCTCTAGTCCCGGTAGTCGTGAGCTCCATGTATATGTAAGGAGTCTACGAATAGACTTTTGCTTCGAATATTTGTTTGCTCGATATATATATGATGCATGAATGTGTACAGCTTCTGTAGTAGCGTTCAAATATATGAAAATTTTATTTTGAAATGAAAAAATGAAATAAAAGGGGGCGGTGGCGAGAGGGGGGTGACTGCACCCCTCAAACCCTAAAGGAGGAGCGACCCGCGCGCCACGTAGAGGGCCTTTTGTCGCGTGCGGTATTACCACCCGCGACAAAAGGAGGTGTCGCCTGCGCGCCCCGCGGCAGCCACGTGATGGACCTTATGTCGCGGGTAGTAAGCGACCCGCGACAAAAGGTTGGGCCTTTTGTCGCGCCCCCGTTGTCGCGGCTGACCGCCCGCGATAAAAGGGTCTTACGGTCCGCGACATTAGGCATGTTTTCCACTAGTGTACCATGGTTAATGTTTGCACTTCAGCTGACCGTGCATCTACCGTTTGCTCAATCTTTGCGTTGCATGCCACCACAAAATGGCCTTTGCTATCACGGATAACAACCCTAGTAGTCCCTCTTATATTTTCTTCGTCGAAAGAAGCATCAACATCGACCCTAACATAATCTATGGGAAGTTTAAGCTAACTTTCTTTCTTTGGTTTTGCTCTAGGAGGATAAGCTGATCTGAAGTTGGCTATTAACTAACTGATCACCGTAGCCCCTGGCCGATCGTCTCTCAGGTTGGACAAGTTCACCATTGACCGCATGTCAATGTTCCTGCCATAGATACCAGCAGGTAATAGGTTTCAGTAGTGACTAACAGTCACAAAATTGGGGACTTTGGTTGATCTGTGCACAAAAGGAACTCTAGAACCACTTGACATGCACGATCTAAATTAACATGTCGCTAATTTATTGCAACAACATATTTGTTAAGGTGGCTTAATAAATTGTCCAACACTCTACGCTGGCCCTTAACTATTTGGGCCGGCTTGTTTGTGCTCAACACACTCGAAAAACGTCGCCACATAGGATGCTGATCAAACTTGGCCCATGTGAGATAAACCAAACTACCCAGCTGATAGCGAAACATTTCGATCACCGCTGCCGATACAGTAACTCTTTTACCCTTCATGGCTTTATATGTAAAACCGGTCCAAGGGCATTATGTATAAACACTTTTGTGCTAGATATCTCCAATGTTGAGAACCAACTTGTGGTTGGATGGTTAGGAGGACAGAGTCACCCCCAGCCCACCAGAGTTTAAATCCCAGATTTGACATCTTGGTGTCTCGTAAAAAAGACGGAATAATCTTCAGTGGGAGGCGACGTTCCCGTCGACAGCGAGACGTCTGTGGTGACTTCGTCAATCTCAAGATTTGCCGGATCAGTTCTTCAACGCAGTCTCTTGGAGGTGCTCATAGGGCTAGGGTGTGCGTGTGTGCGTTCATAGGAGTGAGTGCGTGCGCGTATGTATGAGCGTCTTTGATTGTACTGTGTTTCGCAAAAAAAAAAAGACATCTCCACTATTGGGGATAACACCAGAGGAATGGGAGCCAAAGACAAAAAGGCGGACTCCAGTGACCACAACGAGGGGCTCCGTCTCGCCACCGTTAAGGTGGAGAACACACTGGCCTGCTCCACCGCAGCTTGTTCAAGGGGCTCATCGATGTCTTCCCCGCCTTATATACTACGACAAAGAGGGCATTGTCGGTACGATGTTACGTTTCTCCTCCCCCGAGATTGGTGAGAACGATCCCGCCTTCGATCCCAACACTATCTTTTCTCCGATTGGCATTGGTCATGCCCACAAGGATGCCACCTACGTTGGCGTTGACCTCAACCTCGCCTACTTTTTGCTTGCTGATGCTTCAGCGGGAGTCAGTCACGTTTGACGTCGAAGGCTACCAGGCTAGCCGCAACCTATTCGTTAGGCCTCATGATGGTGCCAACTCTGAGGATGAAAACAACATGTTCGATGAAATGCTTCATGTTCGTTTCGATGCCGAGGAGGTGCACATTTGCAACAATTATCATAAGATACGAAGTATGTGATCATAGGCTTATTAGGATCTGATTTTTGTGTGCATAGAATGAAAAGCACCGCCATCTTGTCCAGGATGATCCATGTTGGTGGCCTTTCCAAGGAGGACACCACCGCACAAAATGAAAAACATACCATCTCATAGACAGGGGTGATAGCCCACATTACAAAACATTGTCAAAATGCATAAAAAATGGCTGAAAAGGCCATTGGTGGTGGGGTGCCGCTGGGCAACCGTCCCCAACAGAACCGGAAATGTTTGCCATCGTCTGGGGCGCAATCTCGAAACTGGCCTGTTGTGTTCTGTGTTGTATCCCTTTTCGGCCGGTTTCCTTATAAACAAGCCAACCACTTCTTCTATATCAATGATAAGGCAAATATTTTGCCTCCTTTCAAACAAAATAAAATAACACCGCAATAACTCGTATAATATAGTACAACGAAAGAATGTTTTAGTAGCTACTGTGTTAGCACAAAACCCGTTTAATATTGCTTTTAGGAGGGCTTTTAATGAACACAAATGGAATCAATGGATTAATCTTTGTCAGCGGCTAATGATGGTACTATTTACAAACAATCCGGATAAATTTGTATGAAAACTTATTAATTCCAGAACATTTTCAGTCACATCAATGTATCTTGACTTACTGAATGGTCATACTACATTTTTACGCAAGTATGTGTGGAAATTAAAGATTCCACTCAAGACCAAAATTTTATGTGGTTCCTTAGCAATAAAGTACTGCTCACAAAAGACAATTTGGCTAAACGTAATTGGCATGGATGCAATAAATGTTGTTTTTGTAATGAGCCAGAAACCATAAATCACTTAATCTTATCATGTCCATTTGCTAAAATTGTTTGGCGGATGATCTATTTTAATTTTGGTATATCCCCAGCTGCAAATATTACTAATATGTTTGGTAATTGGCTCAACGGGGTTAATAAATTGGATAAGAATAGAATACGGATTGGTATATCTATTGTATGTTGGTCTATTTGGATAAACCGGAATGACATAATATTTAAAAGACAAAAGGGAACTAAATTTTTACAGGTTATACGATGTGCGGCGTACTGGATTCAACAATGGGCTTTCCTTCTTCCGAAGGATCAGCGGGAGACTATGGATATTGGGTGCAACCGTCTGCTAACGGTTACTCGGGACTTCTTTTTCCAGGCTACTGGATGGCGACACACTAGTAGGATACAAAATGGATAATTCTTTGTTTTTATTCATTTTTCGATGGTTGATACTTGTCTCAACCCTCTTTGATCCGTGATGTAAACTTCTGAATATTTTGGACCTTTCAAATAAATGAAAGGCCGTGTGCATCATATTGATGCAGAGGCTGGGCAATGCCCCATTTCGAAAAAAAAACACCGCAATAACTCGTACTCATTTATTGCTATGTTTTGCCAGACACCCTTTTGAGGGGTCGAGTGAAAGATGCTCGTATTACCTTATTGGCTTAACACTTATACAAGTATACTCTATAGTAGGAAGTTTAATGGAAATCCACTTTGGCTCATAGGAGCATATGAACTTGTTGTGTGAAAATTCATTTTGAAGTGTTAAAAAAATTCGAAATAAAAATTTTCCTTTTACATTTCGACATTTTATGTTCGTACACAAGTTTTCAGAAAATTTTATTTTTTTCTAATGTAAAAAAGATAAATTTTAATGCTACAACACGAATACGTATAGGACATTTTTTGTCTTTTTTGCCACATAAAAATTGTTTTTTCACGAAAATGTGTGTACGAACATAAAATATCATAGTGTACACCATAAATTTTATGTCAATTTTTTTAACATTTCTTTTATTTTTATACATAATGGGTGCAAATGCTTCTATGAGCCAAAATGCCTCCTCGGAAGTTTACCACAGATTTAAGTATGCAACTGCGAACGGATATCGATTGTACATTTCTGCCGTTTATGAATCTGCAGGAACCAAGGAGTGGCACTTTACAAAAGACACCAACAACCTAGTTATTTCACAGCGTCTCCGGCCTCCCCCTCTTCTCAAGCAACCTTTATATAAGGCCTAGGTGGCGCACACAGAGGAATCGTGAGTCATTGTGCGCCCAACATAAACACACCAGAGAGAGAACTGCAGCTAGCTTAGAAGACACATATTGCTTGAGGATGAGGCAGCAGGCGAGCAGGTTCAAGCGGATGTGCGTCTTCTGCGGCAGCAGCCAGGGCAACAAGACCAGCTACCGCGACGCCGCCATCGACCTCGCCAAGGAACTGGTACGCGTGCCCTTCCTTCATTCCCAGTTCGACTGTGGTTCCTAGCTTCTTCGTAATCACGCCGTAGAGCAAGCCGTTGGGAGACTTTTAGCACTAATTGCAGTATGATTAACCAGCCGGTTGGTGTTTGAGCACATTTGGAACATAATGTCTACATGATTAAACAACCTCTTTCTCCATGAGTAAGCAGGAAGTACACAAGTGCACATGCAGATCTGCTGTTGTACCCTGCAGGGGCAGCACTAAGTGATCTCTCTACACATGTCGACTTCTGATGGACGCTCCTCTTCCCCGGACGGCTGATTAATCAATATCAGTTAATTAATCACAAAAGTGGATGCTATTAGCGGTCAAACCTGCTTTTTGCGCATTACAGCGATTTGTTCTCGTGTACAATTTGTTGGTAGGGTAGAGCTTTTCAATGTATCGCCCTCGCTGCTCCCAACTTCTCTCCTCGTGTTAATTGAAGTATATAAGTGTAAAGCTTGAGATCTTTAATCTTAGGTATCCATTTGGCATAGTTTTAGATAATCGGCTATAGCCTTGCTACATCTATTCAGAAAGATAGGGCTAATTGCATTAGCCAGCTAAATGCCAAAAGGTAGCTATAGCGACTTTTCGCTAACTGCCGTCTCAATGCTGGTACTGCATCCGTAGTGTCGGATCATCACGTGGCACTAACCAGTAACCCCACTGCCTTGAACAAGTATGTTATTGCACACTGTGCTTTTGTGAAACATTATTGTACACTATGCTGCCTGCATGCCGCTAGCCTCTGCAACGAATTCATTCACTGTCGTGTAGAGTCTCTGTCAACCGACTGAACTATAATGGCGTTGAACTGAATGGCAGGTGGCCGGAGGTATAGACCTGGTGTACGGCGGCGGGAGCATCGGGCTCATGGGGCTCGTCTCCCAGGCCGTCTACCACGGCGGCAGGCACGTCCTCGGGTAAGCATATCATTCATACAAGTGCACTGAAGCTTTTCTTTTACATTCCAGTTTCACTGAACCAACAGAACAGCCAAGTACTAGATTATCAACCAATGCAGATGCTGGGGTTTATATCCTCTTTTCGGGAGAAAAAGTGTACTACTAGATTATCATAGTATCAATTTACTACAATGCTATTACCAAAACTGCCAAAGATTCGCTCCTTCAAATATTGTCAAGTACCAGGCCTGGTTTCAGGTATACATGGTTGTATAGTCTAAGTTGTCTCATCTTGTTTTCTTCTATGCGCGTGCAGGGTCATTCCCAAGACTCTCATGACCCCCGAGGTATGTAGCACTCCATGTCTCCTATGCCTACTACCTACAGTATATTTCATTCTGAACAGAAACATGGCATGCATGGTCAGTTCAAGTTTCGATCATGACAGACAGCACTCAAAATTTTGGAATAGCTGTTAGGACTAATAACTAGCCTATTCTCAGGTACTAGTGTATGCAAACCGAGTGTTCCATTTCCTAATCCTAGGGAGCTTAACACAACATAACATAATATATCTGAGTAGGCACCGCTAAAAAAATCAGAACATCACATAATCCAACGTACCGTGGGAACAAATCTCAGATCCAAACCCACGCGCGAGGATAAACAAAGCGAATTGCCTCCTGATTCCCCATCCAGAGAAGACATGCTTCCCTGGGAATCCAGCTGAAACATGGTCCTCGATAGAACGTTCTTAATTGAGATATCTATCTGTCGTGTTTAGCCGCAGGCAGGCGTGCTTCCGTACCTTCATATGTTGTCAAACTGATCAACCTGCACCAGCCTAACATGTGTTTATAATAACTCTATGACTGCACTGCACTCCTCTGATTGCACAAATGTCAATGACTGACGTGTCAGCTAATGAAATTAACAATGGTGCAGCTCATCACATGGTTGAGAATGCCTCTTGTTAATAATCCCTGCACTGCGGTGCAATTTGTAATGCAGCATGGTAGGTCGTAGCCTGGTCCTGCTATCTTCCTTGGACGGCCGTATAGCGCGAACCTACGCCCTCTCTCTCCCAATGTGACTTAACAAAATTGACATGGAAAAAAACAGTGGTGGGCCCTGACAATTTTGTCACGTGGCACATTTTTCTTTAAAGTTGTCATCCGCCATTCGCTCTAAAATCCAAGGGTCAAAGATTTGTTTGCTCCAGAAGACTAAAATCCTAACGTTCGGTAAATATAATGTTCCTCTTTCTTTAGGCTCTTATTGTAGTTGTCAGAATTTGGGCATCATGCCCAAACGGAGACAGGATAACCAGTAGTATCGAGTTGGCAATCCTCATGTCGTGTATTTTGTTGGCTGGCGCAGCAATTTCGCTTCCTGTGTGCCGGCATGCACAATGATGCACATCGCTCGGCCATGATCATATCAGCATTGTACTGTTCTGGTATGAATGGGTAAGAGTAAAGCTGTGTTGATTGTTGTTTGTTGTTTTTTCAGTTAATCGGAGAGATGGTAGGAGAGGTGAGGCCGGTTGCGGACATGCACCAGAGGAAGGCTGAGATGGCCAGGCACTCAGACGCCTTCATTGCCCTGCCTGGTACGAAATTCATAGCTGTGTAAACGGCTTCTCTGACAAAGGGTTGCGGTAAAAACAAGCCAGCACATGCGTATGCCGTATGTGCCACTAAGAACTATCTAAGATGTAAAACTGCCGCGCTGCAGGAGGATACGGCACACTGGAGGAGCTGCTCGAGGTGATCACTTGGGCTCAACTAGGCATCCACCATAAGCCGGTACGAATTTCAGCGCTTTTCCATCGATTTTTCTAAACTAAAATTCCCGTCTCTCATCTGACTGAACTCCCTGCGAAGTGAGTTTCGTCGTATCGGGGTTTCAGTTTTTCAGATGCAATGCAAAAGTGATTATGCATAGCTAGAAGAAATAGGATATGACACTGATAAAGTGACGGTGAAACTTTTTAATTCTTACTCAGGTCGGGCTTCTGAACGTGGACGGCTACTACAACTCCCTGCTCACCTTCATCGACCAGGCCGTCGAGGAAGGCTTCATCAACCCTGCCGCCCGCCGCATCATCGTCTCCGCTCCCACCGCGCAGGAGCTCATGGAGAAACTCGAGGTTGGAGAAAGTTAACTACAAAATTTCAGCATGCCGTAATTCAGCTCGGTGTTATGACAGACAGTCCGATCGATTAACACTTGTGTTTGCATTTCTTTTCCCCAGGAGTACGTGCCATACTACGACATGGTCGCGTCTGGCCTGGACTGGGAGGCGGATCGCCTAGAGTTCTGACCAATCGATCAGCCATTCGATGTTAATTTCAGACCAAGAAAGAAAGAAGGAATTGCTGGAGAATAGCCCCAAATGAAAGAATGCTATTCCAGTTGTGTACTCTCGATGCAGTAGTTTTTCCTTTGGCAATCAATACCAGGGCATTGATATATCATACTCTCGATGCAGTAGCTAATTAGCCTAGCCTTGTCATTTCACGCTAAGGGCCTGATAAGTATGTAATTTGGTTATGGTATTTAGTAGCCAGCCTTTATATATTATCTGAACTAGCACAGTGGTCCTTTTGAATGCCAAGCATCAGCTTAGTGTGTACATGTCTAACATTCCTATGGCGCTGATCATCTGCTCCTCACTTGACACCTCCAATCTCGCTGCTTCCATCACAATTAAATTGACAAGGGAGGGTTATTTATTCTAGATAGCTCAGGTGGCTTCTCTTCTTCGGAGAAAATTAGAGAATAATCATAAATGATAACTTGATTGATAGAATTCTTATGGGCTAGCGAGGTGTTCAGTGTTGTGAATGAGCAACTAGTATTCACTGTGGGCCAAAGGCTAGTACATGTACATGTGATATAATATGCTAGGAAGCCCCTCATACAGTCAGGGCCGGTCCTGAGATTTTAGGGGCCCGGGGCGAATCTAAAAATCAGGACCCTTACTATTCACTATATAATGATAAATATCTGTAGTATATGTATATGGTAAGCATTACATACAATTTTTAAGTGTATTCAAATTATTTATATCAACTCACTCAACTCATATGTTCATTAATTGATGCATCGACTGAAGTTGCATTTGCTTTTTGAGTATGGCACCCCCACTCCCTTTGGTAGCATCTACTAATTTGGAACTTAACTTGAAAGCCATATTTTAACCCGGATGCTTTTGTGATGCTTCAAATAACCAACGAATGGCAAGTGCTCTTCCTTGTTTAGATCCTATTTCAATCGAAACTTTTGAAATGCATCAATTGAAGTTGCATTTGCTTTTTTTATTGAGCAAATGATGTTGCATTTAGTGGACCGGTCTTTTTCCTGACTATTGGACACACCTCTTTTAACCCATTCGTAGCTAATTAAGGGAAAAGCCCATTCTAGCTAAATAATAACGCCAAGTTAAAGAAAGGGGAAGGGCCCAAGATCCAAGCCCATATAACGATTCGTGGAGATAATGCTTCATCCTCAGCCATACGAGCGAGAACAAACCTCCTGCTGCTAATGGCGTCGCCCCAAGATTTGTTCCAGCTGCAGGCAGGTGCATATGCATAGCTATCTAGGACTTGGGGGTCCCTTTGGATCCTGGGGCCCGGGGCGGCCGCCCCGCCTGCCCCCCCTCAGGGCCGGCCCTGCATACAGTGGGAATATACAGTAAAGGTGTCTATACATCACTAACACCTCCCTAAACTCATGGTGGATCAACAACACTGAGTTTAGAGAGAAAGAACCCATGATGTGCTCTTGTCTGGGCATTCGTGAAGAACTCAGCAAGTTGTAGTTCGGAAGGCACATAATGAAGAGCCATAACCTGATCATGCACAACATTACACACGTAGAAGACATCAACACCAATGTGTTTGGTGAGCTCGTGCTTCACCGGATCACGCGCAATGCTGATAGCATCACTACTGTCCGATAAAAGAGGAGTCGGTGCGCCAGCAAAAACACCAAAGTCCTCAAGTAACCAGCGTAACCAAGTCACCTCTGCCGTCAAGAGAGTCATCGCTCGCAACTCAGCCTCGACACTCAAACGAGAGACTGCAACCTGCTTCTTTGTCTTTCAAGCAATAAGAGAGCCACCAAGAAAGACACAGTAGGCAGAAAGAGACTTGCGATCCGATGGATCACTAGCCCAGGTAGCATCTGAGCAGGTCTGGAGCTTTAAGGAGCTGGAGCGAGGAAAGAAAGGACGATGGGAGATAGTGCCACAAAGATAGCGGAGGACACGAAAGAGATGACTATAGTTTACACTAGTGGGAGCAGACATAAACTGACTCAGAATGTAGACCGGGTAGGAGATGTCAAGACGGGTGACAACAAGGTAGACAAGGCTCCCAACCAAGTGACGATAGTGAGTCGGGTCCAGAAGAGGATCGCCATCAGTGGCACGGAGACGGACATTGAGCTCCATAGGAGTCTCGACAGTGCGCTCATCACCAAGAGCGGCATGAGTGAGAAGGTCCTGAATATACTTCTCCTGGGAGATATAGAAGCCATCGAAGGTAGAGGAAACCTCAAGCCCAAGAAAGTAGCGAAAACGACCAAGATCAGTCATGAGAAACTGATCACGAAGACGGGCCTTAACAAAGGCAATGTACTCAGGGTCGTCACATGTAATGATCATGTCATCGACATAAAGAAGAAGGAGAATCCTACCACGAGAAGATGTGTGGACAAAGAGCGCTGGGTCATGTGCGCTAGGGACAAAACCAGCAGAGGTCACCACAAAGGCGAAACACTGAAACCAGGCGCGAGGGGATGGCTTAAGGACATAGAGAGAGCGTCGGAGATGACAGAACATGCCATCGGGAATCGAATAGCTAGGAGGTGGCTGCATGTATTCCTCCTCACGTAACTCACCATTCAGAAAAGCATTCTGCACATCAAGCTGAGAGACAGACCAGTGACGAACAGAAACAACTGCAAGAAGAGTACGAACAGTGGTCATGTGAGCCACTGGAGTAAAGGTCTCGTCATAGTCACGTTCATGCTCCTGTTGAAAGCCGCGAGCGACAAGACGAGCCTTGTAGCTCTCAAGAGAACCATCGGAGCGAGTCTTGATCTTGTAGGCCCACTTGCAAGTGATGTGACGAACAGAGGAAGGAAGAGTGACAACATCCCAGGTGCTAGTACGCTCGAGAGCAGCAATCTCCTCAGCCATCGCTAGCTGCCATTCGGGATGAGCAAGAGCATCCCGGTAAGAGGTCGGCTCAAGGACAGTAGAGAGACCGTAGTGAGTGGGAAAATAGCGATCAGGAGGAGGACGAGGATGAGCATGAAGATGATGAGTCGGCTCGGACGGAGAGGGCATCACACCAAAGGTGGATGGCATGTCAGGAGGAGCATCATCATCCTCACGGGGACGACGGGAGTAGTGAAAATGGTAGGAAGGGACCATAGTAGGCGAGGAAGGTGACATGGAAGAGGAATGTGTGGAGGGTGGAGAAGGCGGTGAGGGAGGAGAGGGGAATCTGGTGGGTGAAGAAGGAGTAGAAGGTGGGGAGAGAATCGGTGGAGCAGGAACCTGAGGCATGGGAGGAGGTGAGTCAGGAAACATGAGAAAAGAGATATCATCCAACGAAAAGGAAGAGGAGGAGGGACGCGGGTAGAAAGGACGAGACTCATCAAAAGTGACGTCCCGAGATATGCGCATCCGACGACCAATATGATCCCAACACTTATATCCCTTGTGCTCAGGACTGTAGCCAAGGAAGACACACTCAACAGATTGAGCAGACAGCTTGCTGCGTTCGCGTGGAGCCAGAAGAACATAGCAAACGCAACTAAAAAGACGAAGGGTTGAATAATTAGGAGCACAGCCAGTAAGACGCTCAAGAGGAATACCACCTTGCGGGGCCGTGGAGAGATGAAGGTTGATGAGATAGGTGGAAATATACACAACCTCAGCCCAGAAGTGAGGAGGAAGAGAGGCGGAGATCATCATCGCATGAGCCATCTGAAGCAGGTGGCGATGCTTGCGCTCAGCCACGTCATTTTGTGCATGGACACCAGGGCAGGAGAACTGGGCAAGAGTGTCCTGCTCAGCAAGAAAACCACGCAACAGCTGAGAGTTATACTCACCAGCGGAGTCAGCCCGAAACACACGAATAGGCGTGGAAAACTGAGTATGGACCATGGCGGCAAAACGCTTATATATCGAGAGAACCTCGCTGCGAGAAGTCATGAAATAGATCCAAGTGTGACGAGAGAAGTCATCGATAAAAATAACATAGTAGTGTTGGCCCCCTTGGAAGCAAAGGGAGTCGGGCCCCATACATCAGAATGAACCAAATCAAAAGGACGTTGAGATAGTAGGGTAAGGTAACTGATTTTGTTTACCAAGCCTACATCCCTGACAACCCTGGAGCGAGACATCTCCTGAGACAGGCCCCAGAAGACCTCGACGAAGTAAAGACGACAAGAGAGAACCACAAAGATGACCAAGACGATGATGTCACTACTGAAAGGAGGCGGGAGTGGAGGCAACAAGCACACGTGCTGCGGTCGGTGAAGTGGTAGAAGAAGGAACATGAAGCCAGTCAAGCTTCCAAAGTCCATGGGATTCACGGAACCGAGGGTCAGGCCCAACCAGTGCCCGAGTGTGAGTGTCCTGAACAGAACAAGAATCAACATCAAGAATGACCCGACAACCAGAATCAACAAGTTGAGCAGCGGAAAACAAGTTCATTGTAACAAGGGAACATGAGAAATTTCAGGAACGAAAAAGGAGGGAGTAGAAAGAGTGCCACGACCAGCAACAGGAAGAGAATTACCATCAGCAGTAAGAACACGGACAAGAAGAGGAAGAGGGCGAAGAGAAGAAAGAGAGGAAGAATCAGGAGACATGTGAAAAGAAGCTCCAGAATCCAGAACCCACGAAGATGTACCTGATTGTGTAGAGGAACTAGCCGCGGAGGCACCCATCGAAGCAGAGCCGGAGGAGGCAAGGAGACGTTGAAGCCTCGTTATATCCTGCTCAGTGAAGCCGGTGGTGACAGGCGCTGAAGGCGGAGCACGAGGAGGCACACCCCACTGCTTCTGATAGCAGTCAGACTCAAGGTGACCAGACCTCCGACAGTGAGTGCAAAACCAAGGAGGACGAGGGCGGCCGCCACCGCGAGAAGGGTGGGCTCCTCCAGAAGCAGCAGGCGCTGGTGTGAGTAGAACCGGCGGTGCAGGTGCAGTGGGAACTCGAGCATCAAGAACAGAGGGTGTCCCAAGCAGTCTAGCACCATGCAGAAGAGTCTCCTCAACACGAAGCTCAGTCAACACCTCTTAGATAGGAACATGGCCTCAAGCAAACAACTGAGCACGGCAGGGCTCAAACTCTGGACGAAGTTTAGACAGGAACTCATGAATCATCTGAAAGTCCATATCTAAACGTATTGTTCGGCAACGCTGGCAAGTACCACAGACAACACTACCAAGGGAGTCAAGCTGGCGCCAGATCGCCGCACTCTGGGTGTAGTACTCATCAACAGTAGAGTCACCCTGTTGAAGATCCTGCTCCTGACGCAACACAGACAAGTACAGAGAATCCCAAGAAGGCTGATAGTGCTGACGAAGGTGAGACCACATCTCAGCGACAGTAGCCAGGCCCATAAACTCAAAAGCAAACTGTGGCTGAACACTCTGCGAAAGAACGACAGCAGCTCTAGCATCCTCATCGCACCACTGAGTAAAATTAGCCAAACTATCATTGTAGGAGCCAAGAGCCTCTGAATAGGCAAGTACATGCTCCTCATACGCCTCATCAGCAGCAGCTTCGGTAGACTTGGCTGTATCCCAATCAGCCTGAGTAGCATCCTCAGCAAGGGCATGTGGCACGGACGGCGGGGTAGGAGGCACAGTAGCAGTGGGGTGCGGCGGACAAGAGACCTCGCCAGTAAGAACACCCCACAGCCGAAGACCACGCATGTGAATGCGCATAAAGGCAGCAAACTCTCCATAGTTGATACCATCAAAGATCACGGGGCAGCGAGGGATACTGGCGTAGCTAGACAAGGAGGAGGCCATCCTTTCCTTTTTCTTTTTTTGGTCAACCCTGAGATCTGGATCTGGCCAGAGCAGGATTTTCGTGGAGGCTCACGAGCAGCTCTCCCGTGGCCAGCAGCTGATCGGCCGAAGGCAACCAACGCCGGGGCGGGCCGGGGCGGGCCAGGGCGGGCCGAGGCAGGCCTGCAGAGGGCGGCACGGCGCTGGGTCGGGCGCGGCCGACCAGCAGAGGGCAGCGCCGGGGCGGGCCAGAGGAGGCCTATGATGGCCGGAACGGGCCCGGCCAGCGGCGGAGAGGGTGGTGACGGCCAGATCTTGGCCGGCTTGAGGCAGCGGGAACTCCAAGTCGAGCTCCAAAACAACGAAAACGGCTAGAAGAACTCGATCCTGACAAGAACGGGAGAGGAGGAAGAAGGTGGAGCAGCAGCGGCCAGAAAGATCATCGGCGGTGGTGCGGATCGAGCACGGAGTTGCAACATGCAAAGAGCTCAACCAGGAGCTCTGATACCATGTTGTGAATAAGCTACTAGTATTCACTGTGGGCCAAAGAGCAGTACATATACATGTGATACAATATGCAGAAAAACCACGCATACAATGAGAGTATACAGTAAAGGAGTCTATACATCACCAACATTCAGATCCAATCCCGATACACACTCACATGGGTCACCAACCACCGCATGTGTTGCATTGGCCCTGGTGCCTTGTGGTCTGATGCAGCGATGCCTAATTACTGTAGCTTCTGCGGCAATTTTTGGTTTGACCGGGGAGGGGAAGGAGGGTTGAAACTCAATACTGGACCATACTCAGGAAAATCGTCGGTGGATCTAAAGAGGTGCTCCCTCCAATCACTATTATTAGATTTTTTAGAAATTTTAATATAGACTAAATACAAATCTAAATGGGTGATCCTACACACTGAAACGCATTTAGATAAGTGCATTTCGAAAGCACTTGAAACACCTTATAATAGTGAACGGACAATTTTGAGCCATGGGGTACACTTGTACCCGAGGTACCTCGCAAGCACGGGACGATTCATTTCACCCTCCATCGACTATTCCAGCATCCACATTCATGATAATAGATGGTTTCGAAGAACAACATGAGGTCCTGGTAGTGGCTTGGTTAGTTTGCTGGTCTTAGTCCGGACTCAGGACAGGTTGTACACCCCTGCTGCGTACGTGCATGTAGTTATGTTGCCAGCACTCGTAATAAATCCTACTAAGTACTTGTGTGTGTCATCTAGCTACAAGTGACAACTCATTTGTGTTATAAAGCTAGCCCAGAAACGATCCACTGCATTCTAGAGATGGACGACTCCAATTGCTTAACTAGGTAGCTCTAATAAATACTAGGAGGCATTGGCGCGGCGGCACGCCGCACCCGTGCACGCGTGGTATAACATCTGATGAGTAATGGGTTTGAAGTAAAGATGTAAAAGAACTACTTGCTTCTGCTTGCTGGAACGGTTGATAGGTTCTGCGTGCAAGCATAGCACTGAAGGAACATGATATTATATCTTATGTTATTACACACGGCTGGGTAGCAGGTAATTCATACTATAGTGAATCAAAAGCACATACTGTCAAGTGCCTCTCTGATTTGCAGGGGCAGTCTCCGGTACATCTGTAAGAATTTTCATTAGGGACCTTTTTTTTCCAGCATACCTTGCAGGACATAAACCACCAGCCATCAGAATCGCCTCGCCGACCTCTGTGGCAATAAATGCCAGTTTATAGTACCTTTCCTGCATGCTATCAGTGCGACTGATATGTTCAGGGTAGTCCTTTTGCAAAGCCTATGACATCTTTCGTTTGGCAGGGAGAAAAGAACGTTGTTAGCATCAGTATAAAAAGGAGATAATAAAAGAGAAATGACGTGAGTAGAATGCAGAATGAGCACCTGAGAGGAGCTTGTTGTCTCCTTGTGTTTGTAAGATGCTCAATGGCTGTGCACTATATGCTACCAGAGAATACCATAAGTAATACTATCTGGTAGAGCCTCGTGCACCTTCGTGTGTTGAGTGACAGTAATTCTTTGCTGATCTGCCGTCCTGTATGTTTTGCGTGCTTGTGTAACAATGAAGCTTTCTACAGTACAGACCGATGCCTCTTTTATCTCATTCTTGAACTGGTCTATATAGATGGCTGGTATAATTCCCTTCACTATGGTTCCCTATGGTAGGAACAGAATTCAAATATTGTGTGGAAGACAGAAGAAAGAACAATCATGGCCTATATTTGACTACCTTGTTCACTCTGTTCAATGTGTGTTAGGTGCAGACATGATTTGAGAGTTTTGTGAAGAGTATATTTCAACAGGTGAGTATATTTGCGAATCAGTAGAAATGAGAAATATTTGATGATGTTGTCGTGGCATAAAATTAGTTATACAATGTGAGAAACATGAGTCTAAAGGCACTGTCATGAGAAATATTCTTTTGATACGAAAAGGAGCTTAAATGTAGATCATTATGTCTGATAGTTTCTTGTTACTAAAAGTGGAGCTTAAATTGATTTTTTTGGCAGCATATGTAATGCAAGACAGCATAACATACTGATATAAAGGTTACTATAATTATCGACGCGTCATCTGTTTTGATTTATCCAGTGTGCATGCAAGGCAGTATTCAGATGCAAAAATATCCTACACGCAATTCGGTATATAGTATGTGTGAAAATCACTTGTTGTTGAAAGTATGACTTAATCTGAGAAGCTGGACAACATGTACATTGCTAAGTAGCATAGCATGTTTATATGTACATAGGTGTAAGCAAAGTCATCTTATCTGCTTTTATATACATGTAAGGCAGTGCCAAAAAAGATTTAAAAACTATTTTCTCAAGAGCAGTTCGATTCTGAAAAAGTGGAGTATGAAGTAGCACCTCATTGTCTAAAACAATCAAGCTAATGTCTGGCCACCCAACATCCAAAACCACCACCACTGGGATCTGCAGCCAAGGAAAAAAATATTACATATAGGACCAGTCCACGGATGAAGCAAATTATCTGAATATCAACTGAGCATAGTACCATAAGATTGATAAGAGTAACTTCATAATAAAAAGAAATACTTGATATTAATCGTAATCGACTGATAGCTATAGATTTTCTAATCTCATAATAAACCACTATTTTTTGAAATTCTGTTATTTTGAAAAGCTGCAACTTTTAGTGTACTTCAGAATGAACCAATATTTTTTTGAATTTTTGATTTAGTTGAAATAAACCACATGTCAGTTTTTGTCAGCGGATGAGTATACACAGTGTGTCTACAGCCTATCTAATTTCGCGGGTAGATCAAACTCAATGCTGAGATGAAAAATTACCTGCAAATACTTCAGAGAAAGATGAGCGATCTCTGTGGACACCAGAAGTCCGCACAACGATCACGGTATACTGCAAACTACATGGCATACCGACATCACACAAAGTAAATTCCGGGAGAAAACATGCTGGCTTGGGAACCTGGAATGGTGAAACCATGACACATTAGCACGGTGGCTTAACCCTACATGAAAAGCATTTACCAATAAACTTATATATAACTTAACTATACAACATAAGACCTATTCTGTTCCTTGATATCTTCAAGAAAAATGGCAGGAAGAAGATCAAATGTTAGTATCCAGTTTCTACACTTTTTGGCCAAAAATCATTCAGGTCTTGAACTGTGTTTTGTACACATATTGATGAAGATTGAACTTATTATGTTGTTTATTACATACACTACTTTGAGGTTATTAACTCTAGGCCTTCCTATCAGGCTGTTAACCATTCTCGACAATTCGCCTGGTTGCTGATATTACTAAAAGTCTAAAACACATGGATTGTAATTACCAACAGAAACCAAAGAGAAAAAATAAATTGCCTAAAGTGAAAAAATCACCTTCATGCAGCCTGGCAGTCAGGCAACTAAGAGAACGATAAATCTGGATCTTGTTGCACTGGCTGCGGCAGATCATCCGCTATAAATCTAGATCTTGTTGCACAGAGTGACAAAAGACAGCCTCGTGATGCAATTTGCCAAAAGTATCAACAACAAAGCTGTACCAACATACCTGCGTTGCTTATGAACACATTTCAGAATTCAGATTGCCATGTAGCTCGGCAGTCCACCGTAGGTGTATCTTTGTCAGGAACATTTTTCATGTGTGAAATTCCCATCATAAGAGAATCAAAAGCAACCATAAATTAGAGGGACAAAGAGTACGGGCTGCACACAAATAGGGGAACTGCTGATGGTGAGGTGTAGCTGAGGCAAATTAGGTGGGCGTCCTGGCCGTGGGCTGTGGCCGTCAACCATGTGGCGGCGGCTTCCAGTCGACATCGTGCTTCCAGATCGACAGTGGTGTTCGTCCGCAGGCCACACGACGAACCAGCCAGCGGGTCGACGGTGCCGTCCAGGCGAGGAGGTACGTCGGGGAAATGTCACGCCTTGGCAGCGGCCGCAACACCAGAGAGGTGCAGGATCCATGCTATGGCTGCATGCCATGGAGTAGCACGGCCATGGAGAGCTTGTGGTAGGGGAGAGCTCGCGCGGAAATTGCGGCGAATTGGGGGCAGAGGGCAGTCGGTTGGGAGGTGGAGTTGTCGATTGGGAGATGGGAAAAAAATAATTAATCGTGGAAGACCCATCAGGCTCCCTCTAGAAAGGTTCGTGTCCCCATAAGAAACTGCCACCACCACCACGATGGAAAAAATATCTCACCGCTTTGGCCATGTACATAGCAAATCTAGGAAGAAAATCCACCGCACTTGTAGGTAACCGGGAAACCGAAAGATTACCGGAAAGAAAAGAGCCAAAAATAAAGTGAAAAAAGGAGAAAAACCGAAGGCATTTGCTAACTGATCAGAACATGAGACACGTGGGAAGAAAAGCATACGCTAAAATTACCGATCTACAGTAGCTGAACGTAAATGATCACCTGAAAGTGTACAACTTTTATATAGGGTATTATGATGGAAGTGTTGCTGCTCCTGCTTTTGGTTTCTACCGGCGAAGCGCAGCTGGTGCCTGCGATGGTGATATTCGGTGACTCGATGGTCGATGTAGGTAACAATGACTACTTGAACACCCTCGGCAAGGTAGACATGCCGCCCTATGGCAGACTTCAAGGACCATGTGGCCACCGGGAGGTTTTGCAACGGCAAGCTGGCTATCGACATCATAGGTTGGATCCTACTTTGCCGCATTTCTCTCTCATTAGCCTGCTAGGCAGCAGATTACAAAGTATATTATGTTGTCTTATAGCTGAAAGGTTGGGGTTCACTAGCTACCCCGCTGCATATCTCAGCCCACAGGCATCAGGGCAGAACCTTCTGATCGGTGCAAACTTTGCATCTGGTGGATCAGGCTTTTACGATGATGCGCCGTTCAAGTCTGTAAGTATGAGTGAGAACTGCATATACTTTTCAAGTAGTTTCTATTGAATAGGTTCTACTTCTACAGAACTAAAGAAAAACATAAAAATATGGATTTGTCATTTTTATCAACATTTCTCATGATTAATTTTTTAATTGATAACTGGTTTTTTCAAAGAGTTTGCAAGATTTTTACGAAATGCCAATTTTACAAGGAGATATATATACATACACCTAAAATAAAGTTTTAAATTGGTTTGTTGTCAGCTATATAAAAGAAAACACATAGAGGAACAAGATACAACTTCATTAATTCAATACAAATCAAAGAAGTTTTGTTATACAGAAAAAAATTTCAATGGAGAACTTTAATACAATGCTAGTTGAGTAATCTATGCAGGTCAGACTAGTTACTTTTTTTCAAAATAGGGGTATACCCCGGCTTCTGCATCGTGACGATGCACACGGTCTTTTATTAGATAAAGAGTTTGAGAAAAGTAACGTTTACAACTCACGCATCATCGAGGATTGATACAAAAATCAACCATCGAAAACAACCCATACTATGGCTACACATCAACATAACCTTCTAGTATGTCGCCAACCAGCCTAGCACAAGATATCCTGAGCGACCATCAGGAGCCGTGTGCAGCCAGTAGCCATAGCATCCCGCTGCCCTCCGGGGAGAGTAGGGCCCAAAGCTGAACCCAATGGGAGACCATATGGATAACCTGCAAGAAATGAAAAAAGACTGTTTTATTAAAAATTATATCATTTCTGACCCTCCAAATAGACCAACATAAAGCAGAAACCCCAATCCGAATAAAAGCCTTAGATTGTCTATCTACTCCATTTAACCAATTACCAAACATATTAGTAATATTAGTTGGAGGTGGAAGATCATAAGTGAAATAAACCGTACTCCATAAGAGCTTTGCTAATGGACATTCAATGAAAAGGTGTTGAATGGTCTCCTGTTCCCCACAGAAAACACATTTTGTACACTCATTCCAATGACGTTTAGCTAGATTGTCCTTAGTTAACAAAACTTTATTACTCAAAAACCACATAAAAATCTTAATCTTAAGCGGAATTTTAACCTTCCAGAGATACTTCCTCAGAAAAAGGGTGTGGTCACACATGAGATCTTCATACATCGACTTCACTGTAAATAAACCATTTGAAGACAATTTCCAAACAAAACAATCATTTTCTTCATTCAAAGTTATCATCATGAGTTTCCTACATAATTGCAACCATAGAGTCCATTTATTTCCACTTAAAACCCTTCGGAATGTAATGTTCAGCGGTGCAACTGTTACATTCTTATGATGTACAATATTATACAAAGATGGATATTGATGAGCCAAAGATATATTTCCCAACCAGGTATCTTCCCAAAAGCGGGTATTCATACCATTACCCACTTTGAAGAAGCCCCTAGAAAAAAACTCATGTTTAACTCCCATCAATCCTTTCCAGAATGGGGAATCGGTAGGCCTAGCTTGTACCTCCGATAACGTCTTCTGTCTTAGGTATTTATTTTGTAGCAATTCTTGCCACACCCCGTCTTCATTAAGAAGTTTAAAGAGCCACTTACTCAATAAGCATCTATTTTTGATTTCGAGGACCTCAATACCTAATCCCCCTGGTCGTTGGGACGACAAACAATGTTCTATTTGGTAAGCCGGTATTTTCTTTTATTTTCATCAGACTGCCAAAAGAATCGAGATCTATAGAAATCCAAGTGTTTCCTTACCCCAACAGGTATTTGCAGAAAAGACAACATAAACATTGGTAAACTAGTTAATACTGAATTAATAAGGACTAACCTATCACCGTAGGATAGTAACTTCCCTTTCCAGCATCCTAATTTACTCTCAAACCTTGTTTCTACCGGATACCAATCTGAATTCCTAAGTTTTTTGTAATGGATTGGAATACCCAAGTATCTAAGAGGGAGTTGTCCAGCATCACATCCAAAGATCTGCTTATACTCGTCTTCTTCCTCCTTTGCCTTTCCAAAACAAAAAATCTCACTCTTATGAAAATTAATCTTAAGCCCCGACAACTCTTCAAAGAGGCACAAAATTAATTTCATATTAACCGCTTTGTTGAGGTCATGTTCCATAAAAAGGATGGTATCATCCGCGTATTGTAGTATAGAGAGTCCTCCATCAACTAAATGTGGGATTAAGCCTCCAACCTGACCATCCTCTTTGCACGTTTAATTAAGATGGCAAGCATATCCACTACAATATTAAACAGCATTGGGGATAAAGGGTCCCCTTGCCTTAATCCTTTTTTATCTGGAAATAATGACCAATATCATCATTCACCTTCATCCCAACACTACCTCCTTGAACAAAATGTTGCACTAATCTACACTCTGGAGCAAAGCCCTTCATTCGCAAGGTTTGTTGTAAAAGAAGGTCATTTCACCTTATCATAAGCTTTCTCGAAGTCGATTTTAAATAACACCCCATCCAATTTCTTAGTATGTAATTCATGAATTGTTTCATGGAGTATGACTACCCTTTCCAAAATATTCCTACCTGGCATAAAGGCGGATTGGGTTGGCTTTATAACTCTTGGGGCAATCCCCGAGATGCGATTCGTACCAACCTTAGTAAATATCTTAAAACACACATTTAGTAAACAAATAGGTCAGAGTAGTTACTATGTAGTAGTAATAATAGAACAGAAATGGATAGATACTAGATTGTGTGATAGCGTTTAGGGAGGAGATGGAGCAGCGGGCCAATGTCCATATTCACGATCCTGGGGGTGCCGGGTTAATCCAAAACTTCTATACATAACAAACTCTTTTCTATCAAATTGGAAGGCACATTGACACTGAAAAAACTAAATTGTGTGATGGTGTTGCATGCATGCAGCAATACATTACATTGTCCCAACAACTGGGTTACTTCCAAGAGTACCGATCGAAGCTGGCTGTGGTGGTCGGGAGCAGCAAGGCTCAGTCAATCATCTCTGACGCACTGTACATCATCTGCATCGGTTCAAATGACTTCCACCTCAACTACTTCATCAACCCTTTGCTCTTGAGCACCCTGACCTTCGACCAGTACTGCGATCGCCTGCTCATCATCTTCCTCAATACCATCACGGTACCATAACCATTGAGTTGAAATGCACATAGTTCCTGAACTCTTGACCTAATGTATATGCATCTAACTGTCGTAGGATCTCTATGGTGCTGGAGCGCGCCGCATCGGTGTGATGTCGTTGCCGCCCATGGGCTGCTACCCTGTGGCGATCACAGTTGCCGGACTCGGGAACGACCGGTGCGTGCCATGGCTCAACACCATTGCCCAGGGGTTCAACGGGAAGATGAGCGCCGCCGTGGACTCGCTGTCAGGGCGATACCACGATCTCAAGATCTTCCATCTGGACATCTACACGCCCATATACGGGCTTGTCGCCTCTCCTTGGTCGCATGGCTTCACGGAGGTGAGGAGGGCATGCTGCGCATTAATCTTCTGCAACGCCCGTGGCGTCGGGATCTGCCGGAACGCCACCACGTACGTCTTCTGGGATGGTGCCCATCCAACAGAGGCGGCCAACCAAGTCATCGCAGACTACCTCCTCGCACACGGCATCAACGACCTAGTGGTTTCATGAAACGTGTAGCAAGTCCTCCTTTTGACATGACATTAACTCAATTGTGCTCTAGTCAACCTCCTTCCGTGCTTCGTGAATAAGTTTTATATTTTTTCGATAAAAGAAATATATTAATATCAAAAAATATCAATTACACTCAGCATCTGCAACAACGTCCCACCCTAGTGGCAGCACGGATGCACACAGCCAAAAAAGAGTAAAGAAAACTAAGAAATAAAAGTTCCGCTACAACATTCTAGACCTAGCAACAACAATACAACCACCACGGTGACAACACCTGAAATACAGACTCTTCAAAAGCAACGCTTCCAAGAAAGGAACAGTGCACCAGCGCCGTCGTCGCCCGACCAAAGGTCTTAGGTTTTCACCCTAAAAATAGTCCTCACTCTCAAAACAATGCCTCCAACAAGGTCATTGCCAGGCACAACGAGTTAGAGCATCCCCACTCGTTGGCGCTCTCCACGCCCAAATCCGGCGAAATTTTCGTCCGGATTGGAGGAAGATTTGGCGTGGGGAGGAGTAGTTTCCCAGCCGCGTGCCCAGGCGAAGTCGACGATGCGAATTTGAAAAACGGAAACTTGACAAACTACGGCTAAAAACGGGCGAATATAGACTAAATTTAATGATATTTATTATATAACGGGCGGAGCTCATACATAGAGGCCGAATTCGACTATATTTCGAATTCGGCTAGGGGAATTCAAATGCTAATTTTAAAACACGGCGCTCTACATGCCGAAATGGCGGTAGAACACCGTGTAGTCGCCGCCGTCGTCGTCGGAGCCGTCGTCCTCGACCTTCGGCTGCGCGGCCCGGCTGCTCGCTGCCCTGGCCGGCGTCTCCCCACCCCGGGGATGGCTTGTACCATTCGTCGTCGGAGGACTCGAGGTCGACGAAGGGGACAGCGACGCCGGATGGAGGTGTCGCAGGACGGCGGTAGCGCGCGACGCCGTCGTCGGCGGTTGGAGCGGCGCGGGCGGAGGTTGGAGCGGCGCGGGCGGCGAGTTGGCGTGCGGCGGCCAGGTCCAGCAGCCGCCGCTGCTGCTCCGCCTCCTCGCGCTCCCAGTCGCACCTCGACCACGCCAGGGCGGCATCCTCGGGGAGGGCGTTGTCGGCGGGCACCAGGTCGTTGAGCGACCTGGCGATCGACTCCGCCACGGCAGCGTCCTCCGCCCGCTTCGCCTCCTCCTCGGCGAGCCTGTTTGCGGCGGCGTTGGTGGCGGCCGCGGCGTCCTCCTTCTTCGCCGCCTTCCTCTTCCGCCCAGGCTGCGAGGGTTGGTCGCGGATGACGAGGGCTCCGCTGCTGCGCCCTCTGGTCGGCGGCGGAGACGCCGGCTCCTTCTTCACGCGCACCGGCGTCGAAGGCGACATCGCCTCCTTCTTCACCGGCGCGAAGGATGACGTCGGCGCCGATCCGGAAGACGACGAGCTGGCAGCCATGCGCCGTGGCTGCCAGACGTTTCCCCGGCGGCGGCTCGCCGATGCCCTCGATGCAGGGAGCATCGTGAGCACTGGGTAGTTGCCGCCCTCGATGTGCTCGAGGACGTTCGCCAGCGTCCTATCCGGCGCGCTCCACCAACGTCGGCGGCCCGCGGCGTTGTTGCGCGGAGGCGGAGGCGGCGGGCCGTCGTATGAGGCGAGCTCCCGCTCCCACCGCTGGAGGAAGTAGGATTTCCACGCCGTGTAGTTGTCGGGGTGGTGGCGCGGCTCGGCGCGCTCCTCGTCCGTCATGGTCATCCGCGCCTCCTCGATGGCGACGTCGAGGGCGTGGCCCCGAGGCGGCGGCGGGATTGGTACGCCGCCAGCACTGAGCCGCCACCCGCCGCCTGGAGGCCTCGTGTCCGGCGGGCAGGGGTACCCCGCCCGGTGGAGGAGGTGCCCCTCCCACGCGTGGAGCGACCGGCGGGGGAAGCCGTTGTTGGCTGCGCCGTCGTCGTCGTAGAACGCCATCGGGAGAGTAGAGGGAGAGTGGAGGGAGAGTGGAGCACGGGGTACGCCTCGCGGCGAGCGGAGCGGCGTATATAGGCGCGGCTGGCGCGGGGGATTAATGCCGCGTGGAATGCGACGCGTCCGCGGCGAGCTGACCGGCGGCAGCCTTTACTGCGCGCGAAAGACGATGCGTGCGCGGAAGACGACGACATTAACTCGCCGCGTGGCCGGTGAATGCAGACCGGCGGCAGGCTTTTACAGCGCGCGGAAGACGATGCGATGAGGACGACGATCGGTTTCTCTCGCCGACATGTTGGGGCCACCAGACGCGCGGGAAATTTCCCGCGCTTTCGTTTCGTCCGGAGTCCCCGAGCGCTCCCCGGGGGGCCGGGGATGGCGTGGGATCGCCGGATGAATTTAGGCCCAAATCCGGATGAAAACGAGGAACCGGGTGCGCGACTGGACCGAATTACGCCGTCCGGATGAAAAAAACGTCGTTCGGGGGCCTCGTCGGGGAGACGAGTGGAGATGCTCTTAAGGACAGACCTTGGATTTTCATCCTGGAATAAGTTTTATATGAGGACATATATTATCTTTCTATAAAACTAGAATGGTAGCTCTAGCAAATGAGAGGGCATCATTTTAATGTATTTAAAGATTTGATAAATTCTATTTGACGCTCTTTACGGCTGTTATGAGCAACAGGCAGGCTGGTTTTGTCCTTGTAGTTTCGTGGCATGTGATCTCTGAAGTCAAGGACTTCCGTACGTCTACAAAATGTATCCATCTACAAAATGTATCCGAAGATCAATCCAAATTCCCACTTAAGTGACTGTTGTGATGTTGTTATTTAGATGTCAAATTTGAGACAAATTTGAAAGGCTGGATGGACAAGGACAAGATGTATACTTACGAAGCCACACAGATCTGACAAGCTCAACAATGTTGACTCTGATTGTCTGATATATGAATTCAACACGAAAAAATCCTAAACAGTTGAACCAGAAACCACGCGTACCAATGCATGACGTGTGTAATGAGTATAGCAACTCCGGCCGTATGCACGCACAGCTGAGTGCATGCTGATTTCCGCAATGTAGGAATTTCACCGAGTTTGCATCCCTACCGGTTTGTCTCGGACCATGAGGTTCAAGGCCCGAGCCGAGGCTTGACAATGACTTGCATATGTATACGTTGTAGGGATGTAATATTTTCTGGATATGTCCATCTACAAAATGTATCCGAAGATCAATCCAATCTCCCACTGAAGTGACTGTTGTGACCGTTGTTATTTAGATGTCAAATTTGAGACACACAGATCTGACAGGCTCAACAATGCTGACTCTGATATGATATATGGATTCAATATGAAAATATGTAAACAAGAAACCGGAAACCACCCGTACCAATGCATGACATGTGTAATGAGTATAGCAAATCAAAATCGAATGAATGGAACTGGTATGGGGTCAAAATTGGCACCAGATCGATGACCCTATACAGAAACAAAAGAGAAATGCAATATGCTCTGCATGAAGTCGCCACCACTAGAACAAACGTTAAGTTTTGTGGAATGTGATCTCTGAATGAAGTCAACGACTTGCATATGTATACCTTGTAGGGATGTAACATTTTCTGGATATAACCATCTACAAAATGTATCCGAAGATCAATCCAAGCTCCCACTGAAGTAATTGTTGGGACGTTGTTATTTAGATGTCAAATTTGAGACAAATTTGAAAGGCTGGATGGACAAGTACAAGATGTATACTTACGAAGCCACACAGATCTGACAAGCTCAAACGTTCACTCTGATTGTCTTATATATGAATTCAACACGAAAATATCCTAGACAATTGAACCAGAAACCACCCGTACCAATGCATGACATGTGCAATGAGTATACTCAGTATAGCAAATCAAAATCGAATGAATGGAACACGTATGGGGTCAAAATTGCCACCAGATCCATGACCCTATCCAGAAAATAACGCGAAATGCATTATGCTCTGCACGAAGGATGGGCATGGCGGATCAGTTGAACTTGTTGCAGACCCTGCGGATCTCTCCCTGTGCGCCGGTAAGGACGTTGACCTCGCTGAGCTTAACGAGCGCCTGGGGGAAGAGCCAGCTGAAGTTTTCAGTGTTGGCGAGCATGTCCACCATCCACCTGGTGGGGGCGCCATTGCCGTAGAGGTTCTGGTCGACGGAGAGCACGCCGCGGCGTTTCTGCAGCATCTTGTAGAAACTCTTGTCCACCTTGAGCGCGCTCCACTGGTCGTCCAGGAACACGACGGTGTCGTCCGACGACGGCTTGTTGGGGCACACGTAGTTCTTGTACACGAACGCGTAGTAGGGGTCCAGGCTCGGGTCCGTGGCGCCGGCCTTGCCACCGTAGCTGTAGAGGCGGCTGCTCTTGATGGCGCTGCAGTGCGTCACGCCCACCGTGTGCGCGCCCAGCAGCAGCACCATGTCCATCTGCCCCAGCCCGAGCTTGCCGAAGAAAGCGGTGGCCTGCGCCACCGTGCTCTCCGGCCCCGGCAGGTTCACGTCGCCCGCCTTGGACTGCCGCCTGTCCTTCCGCCCGGTGCGCACCGCGTACGCGTTCCCGCCGGCCAGACGGACCGCGTCCCTCGTGGCGAGGATCTCGATGTCGGAGCAGGAGACCACGCCCGGGCACCGCTTCTCGAGCTCCGTCTTCACGTCCGCGATCAGGTCGTAGCCCTTCACGCTCAGGTTCGGCGGCGCCGTCTTCTCCGTCCCCGGACCATCGATCAGAAGCCCGCCGTCACAGCCCTACAGATACGAGAATCAAAATCAGATCAATCCATGGATGCAAGCAATGCATGAACTCTACTGAGTATACAAATCCTTCCTCCGTCTCATGAAATTTGTCAAAATCTAGATATATCTATACACTATTGAGTATGTAGACACATCAAAAAATTTGAAAATTTTCAGACGATTTACATGTGATGGAGGGAGTACATACATTGACGCCGCACTCGTGGAACTGCAAGCGCAGCAGGTGGGCGACGACGGCGGGTTCGCGGGAGAAGCGAGCCTTGACGACGCCCTGCACGATCGCCTCCACGTCGTTGGCGCCACACTTGCCCTTGTAGAACCCATTCTGTAGCTGCGCCTGAGTGGTGGCGAGGCCCAGCACAGTTAGCGCCACTGCTAGAAGAAACGCTGCCCTCCTGTGCGCCATTGATCGCTAGCAAGATTTTGGAATGGCTGCTGTGCTTGAGCAAATGGAGGTGAGAGACACATGGCGTGTGCCTAGCGTACTTATAGCTGGGTTACGAGGTGACATGCATGCATGGCCGCGCACTCACGCTAGCTGGCCACTGGCCAGCTTGTGAAATATATTGCTTGCGCGCCGTTGATTTCTTTTTTGGTAATGGAGAGCACGTATATCGCATATGCGGTCGGGCCGAATCGTTTTCTTGACCAGCGCTATACTGTGGGCATGATGTATACAGTTTGTTCTCTCGAAGAGTTCGCAAAATCAAATAATTAGAGCATGGCTAATAGCATAACCGGCAGCCGGCTGTATACCATTGCCACGTCCCTTAATAGCCTTTATAAGAGTAGGCACGGTACAATAGATTGACTATAAGTTAGCTACAAAAATGGCAATAGCACTAAATGCTTGTACGGTGGGAGGCTGATTATTGGTAGGAGATGGTAACCGTTGGCTAAAAGCTTTTACATCGGCTGCATGCTGCTTCTTATTTCTCGTTTAGTGTGTTGTAGCCGGGCTGTATGCATGTAGCCTGCTCTATTCTCTTTCTTCTCTTCTTTTTTCTCCACCTAAATTTTGCTTATGTGGAAGACCATATAGCCAGCTGACTAGGCTCTATTGTACTTGCTCTTACGAACAGGCTTTGTTGCTTCGATTTCTGAATTTTCTATGGCCGTATAGCCAGCAGATAGATGATGCCCCTTCATTATTTTATGGCCGTACGCCCCGTACAGTCTCTCTGCTAGATTGGTTCTTCTATATTCCCCGCAAAAAAAAATGGTTCTGCATCTAATTAACTTCTATTCTGTTATGTACTAGAAGTAATATACATGTCTTTAATAAAATGCAGCATGCATGTCAATCCACATCATGGAAATTATTATGAGTACAACTTTGAACAATTTTCATATTATGATTACAACTTTGAACAATTTTTTTATTTGTTTTTTAATATCAAAAGTTCTATTTTTTATATCGTATATTTTTACTTGGTCTCAAATCATGTCATTTATCTAAAAATACTCACTCCCTCCATTGTGATTTAGACAATATTCTAGAGAAAAATGGGATGACAAAAATGGGATAAACTAGTGTTACATTTATTAGTACTACTTAGATATGTGAACAACCAATTCAAGTTGCATTGAAAATCACAACATCCAATAAGAGAGCAAATTATCTTAGATAACTTAAAATAGAAAATTATTATAATAATATAATTAATAACAAGCAACATAGCAACTAAATTGAAAAATAAATAAGTAATAAAAAATTCATGATTGCTTTTTCAAAAACAATGTTCGGGAAATTTAGACAAATTTTTTACACCAAAATAAATGTTGTCATGTTAATCCTATGAAATACTAGATGACCCGTTGCGCTATCGCGCAATGACGAAGGCTAACCATAGGGTTTCTCTTATTTTAGTACCGAATTACCGCGTTGTGCTATTGCACAAATAGCATAATTCAATAAGAATTTGAACCATAAGTTTTGGCTTATTTTAGTATTAGAGGCTTGGAGCAGAGCTGTACTCTTCTTGCCGATGTCATCACCGTAGTGGTAAAGGGAGCTATAACATCATCCGAGGTTGGAGTAGAGCTTTTGGATCGAGTAGAATAGTATCCAACATGGCGTCCCATGGTGAGGTATAATAGTATGTAGTGAGGTTGGAGTAGAGCTTTTGGATCGAGTAGAATAGTATCCAACATGGCGTCCCATGGTGAGGTATAATAGTATGTAGTGTGGTTCGTTGGAGGAAACTCCCTCGACAGCCCGTTGCGCTATCGCGCAAACACCAGAATTTAAACTGTAAGATTTAGCTTATTTTAGTATTAAGAATTAGCTCAGAAATATAACCGTCAGCATTACATTGAGGTGGTGCAGTAAGATATGACAATATCTAAACTCCCGCACCAAATTATGGTCATTGTACCAAAAGATGTAGCATCATAAAAGAAGTGCAAATGGATAATTAGTAATTCCAAAAGGAATGCTTCTACTTATTGTAAGCAGAAAGATAAAAAGTTTGGTTCGAGATTCTAAGCCGCTTCACCGATACCACAAGAACCGAAACTATTACAAATGTTTACCGAGTCGTACCAACATGCCCTAAAGGTAGAAGCAAAACAAAAGTGCAACATTTATCATATATCGCGAGTGTAGTGCGCTATCGCGCAACGGAATTTAATCAGAATTTGAACCATAAATTTTGGCTTATTTTGATACCGGATCCTCAGAGGGTAGGAGTGGAGCTCTGCTCTTCTTGCCGCCGCCATCACCATAGCGGTAAAGGGAGGGCATTCGGGCTGGGTGGCCATCCAGGCGAGCTATAACATCATCCGTTGGAGTGAGTTCGAGAAAATGTCCTCGATGGTCCCTCCACCTTCCTTTGGCTACTCCCTTTGCTCCCATGCCATGGCTCCTTCTGCCCGTCATATGTCCCGTTGCGCTATCGTGTAAATGGCAAAATTTAATCAAAATTTGAACCGAAGTTTGGCTTATTTTAATACCAAAGGTTCGGAGTGGAGCTCTGTTTTTCTTGCCACCGCCATCATCGTAGTGGTGAAGAGAGGGCATTCAGGTTGGGTGGCCATCCAAGGGAGCTATAGCAATATCCGATGGCGAGAAAATGTCCTTGCCGGTCCCTCCACCTTCCTTTGGATGCCCCCTTTGATCCCATGCGACCGCTCCTTCTACCCCTCACACGTCCTCCTTTTCCTCTTCCGACTCCTTAGACTCACTTGGCATCTGACGCTGCAGCCATCCTCAGTTGAATTTATGTTAATTGTACAAAAATTAAGACCTCTATAAATCGATGGTAGAATTATCTCTGCATGGTATCTTAATCTATGGAAGTGTAAGAATACAACAAAGGTATTGAAGCTGAAAGGTAAGTAAGATATAGCAAATCGGTTAGTGGGTAAATCGAGCACATATGAGCTACTCTAGATAATAAATGGAACCTCACTTCTATTTTCGTTGTCTTGTTCAACTTCCAAGAACCATAATAATTGCTCTATGAACACGACTACCACCAACAAGTGGTCTTCGGCAGTTTTTGAGACCGGTGCTTTCATTCTCACAAAGATCTCGAGATTCATTGATAATTCGGACAAAACACGGTTGCACCACCGATAATGCACGGCATATCAAAACAGATTAACAAATGTGTAATGCTCAGGGTAGTAATAATAAGGTAGAAAAAGCACCACCAAACAGAAGGAAAAAAGTACAAAAAGGAAAACTTCCCCGAGCAAGATATGGAATGCAGAAATAGGCCTCTCACTAAGTTAAACAAAAGATATAGCACTGCAGGTTCAACCTGGCTACATGCTACTATAAAAATAATCTAGGGAACAACGAACAAATCTGATCAGATGCATACATATGAAGTATAGGAGCTAGGTCTAGCTTACGCTACTTGCAGCTTATTTCGATTTCCCTTGTCTGAGAAGGTTATAGTAGAGCTTCCCCCTTGTTTGACTTGTGGTTCCCAAAACCTGTGGTCTTCGACACCTTTCGAGATGGTGGTGTTTCCCTCTCAAGCTCGGTCCCTTTTCTTGTTAGTTCCCTCGGGGATATGCTTTCGAACTCGTCAATATTAAAGTCTTCAGTTTCGTTACAAATTGGTGTCATATTGATAAAACATCAAAACTACATGTCAAAGAAAGGTTGATGCATAAAGCCATTTGTGTAAATGCAAGTGCTCTAGTGAATTGTCCATGGGACAACCCTTTATATGGTGTACTGGCAGGATTCAAGAGATCAAAGGTGAATGTAATTGTTATCAGTAGTTTGAATAGAAAGAATTGACATGAGATCACAACTAAATGAAAATTTGCCCATTATGTACGAAACTCCTACGGTTTTTAATTCCATGAAAACATAACTTAATAAAACAAAAAAGTAAAATGTAATCATCATTCACTACACCATGACAATATACACTTCTATACAGTTCCTTTGAAAACATATACTCCCTCCGATCCGAAATAAATGTCGGATGATACATTTTCCAAAAAAGCCATCGCGTTTATTTGCTTGTCAACCCGCACTCCTCTCCACCCCTACCCTATAGTCTTCATCTTCAACCGAACCGCACGCGAGCCTGCGGAGGCCGAGAGGATGAGAAATCCCCAATCCCGCCACCGTCGACGCGAATCGGCGAAAGGGTCGCCGGATCTCCGACGAGGGCGATGGAGGCGACAGCACGGCCACGCGCAGCAATGGCGTTGGGCCACCGCCTCTGCCTCGATACGGGCCTGGCCGAAGTCGTAGGCCACACCCGCTGCGGGAGGGGCCATGGCCCTGCGGAGCGTCACTGGTTCCGGCAGCGCGAGGCGGGTTGCCCTAGTCCTATCTTCCTGGTTGCTGGAGCGCGGTTGCCAGAGCAAGATCCCGTGTGCTGAGCAACGAACAAAGCACCCCACTGCGATTTTTCTGATTTTCGAAGGGTGTAATTGTAAAAAGCAATTCTGTTAACCGTCCGACACTTTTTTCCGACACTTTTTTTAGGATTGGAGGGAGTATGATATTTGTGCACTTGAAAAGACATGCCCAGCTCAACAAAAAAGCTAGAGCCTACATGTTTCCTCACTCCAAGTTCAGCAACAACAAAACGTAAAAACTATATAAACTTCCTTTCTAAGTTCACTCGACTCGGTTATTTGAGTATGTAAATTTGTATACCTACCAAGACCTCCTAGAAATTTATAGTCTGCCTCACTCCAAGTTCAGCAACAACAAAACGTAGAAACAGAAAAAACGAAGATAAAATGTAATATGAGGTATGCAGTAAATAGAAAGGAAACAAGGACCAATGAAATTAGAGATAATTGTCATTATTTGATTTGAAATGAGGTTGCCCTATTCACGTGACTATCAGATCCATTATTAAGCTATGAAAAAGGTAGGGGAGTAAACTATACATGATAAGATTTTAAATCGGTTAAGAAAATCCGTAACTCTGCAAAAATATTGAACACCAACGAACTAAGAGTTATAGCTGATTGTTAATAAAGAGAGCAGTAACATACTATGAACCTTAAAGGTTGTCCCTAAGAAAACTATATGTCACCTGGAAAGACTCTAAACCAGCAACAGGGGCAACAAAGAGAGAAGCAAATTGTTACAGGCATGTATAAGCATTTGATTTTCTGGTCTTCACATTCTAAAAGCAATCTATCATGAGGCCAAAAGCATTTTTATTAAGGGCTGTAGCAAATTGGTGCACACTCTCATGACTCAAGGCAGACAAGCAAACGTGCATATTGGTGTGCACTCTCATGAGCTCAAACTTGAATTCTGAACTTCAGATAGAGATTACCTCGCCTTGCGGACCTACGTGAGAATTTTGTACCTGTTACTTGATTAAGACAGTGAGAATTCTGTATAGTCTTCATCAGCTCTTCCACATTTGCCAATCATTTCCTTAAACCCAGTTTTAGGATCTGCAGTAAATGAGAGTATATATTCTACAAGTGAATCAGAAATACGTTAAATCAACATAAACATCTGGAACAACAACGATCATTGTAGAAACCAAAAAATGCAATTCAGCTGAAGATAATAAACAGGTTAATCAGGTGTTGGCTTCCTTATATTTTTGTCCTCTAGCAATAATATGGTAAACTAAACCCCAAGCATATGTGTGGAGATAATAAACGGAGCTCAAATCAAACCCAAAACCAAGCAAGCATGTGGCGGTAACCAGTGGTAACCATCTGTAATTAGCAACTGCCCATGCTGACAGTATTTTCAAAGGGCAATGATGGGTTTAATAAAATAAGAACCCCAAAACATCGCTGATGAACCACACAAAATAAATTGTTAAATATGAAGCCTCCAACCGACCCATAGTTGCAAATTCACACAAAAGAAGAGAAGAAAATTGTGGAATAAGCAAGGCCTCGCCTCCGGTTGAAGCGAGCTCGCAGGTGCTGATGATCATTCACCGACTAAATAACTACTAAATAACTGAAGAATTCCGGGCAACATCCTCAATATGATGGGATTATAGCAGAGCAACATATGCAATTTCCCCCAATAACCATATATCCCGCAACATTACTACCAGAGAAAACTTACATTCAGGAACAAAATCTGAGAAAAACTATGCTTGTGGTCTTAACAGCACTTCTGCTGCCTGTCAAGCTGCTGCACTGCACGCTTTTCTCATCGTCATCCCGCATCACTCGAGCTGGCTTAGCGCTCGATTTCACACATGATCCAGGCCTGCAGCCAGTGCTTGAGTTATTTTGAATGAACAACACTACTCTGTGGTACCCATCTTCCCCGGGGCAACAAATAAAGTACAAAACCATGTCAACCAGGAAATGTATAGAAAACAGCCAGATAGAAGTTACTTTGAAAATAAAAGAACATCCCAGCAATCAGCCCCTGGTAACAACACTAAAAAGTACCGTACTTAAATGTAAGAATTCACCAAGCACTTTTAATCATACAACAAAAGTGAACATATAGTTTGATCACTCCAAAATTTAATCCGGCTTGACTACATTTGAACGGTTAAATTTTAATTTGGGGACAAACTGATCAAGTCTAAAATAAATTTAAGTACTTGTTTTTTGATGAGTAAAGATCCCGATAAGGCATTTCATCAACCACCAGCTCCACACCCCGGTATGAAAAAATGCACATCGAAAGCAAAAGCCCATGTACTCAAGTTTCACTTAGGGTGCACCTCTGCAAAGTTAAAGTTCAAAGGGGCAACCAATATGTAGAGATATGTAGGTAAAAGGCACACGCTGCAGGCTGCTGTCACAACAAATGATACTGGCAGAGGTGGAACCAGAATCAAATGGAGACACGAAAACCTGTCATATCTTTGTGTGCATATGCATCAATGCACGGAGAAAACTGACTTTCTGATGTGAAACTAAATAAAAACTGGAGGATGTTGCACTCGACAACTGACCATAATACTGGTCATGCTGCACGGCTACAAAAAAATGTTTAAGGCTACTGAAATGTGTAATCAATATAAATTATAACATCTAAGAGACGGAGAAAAGTGGAGTTACCCTTTGCGCAGCAGTGCCTGTGCAACCCAAAGAGCATTGTACAGGGTGTTCTCTCGAGATCCAGAGGTTATTCCATATCGACTTCCAATATTACTCATAAAAGAATCTAGGATGAGCAAAAAACAATATTTAGAACCATGTAGTGAAAACAGAAGTGCTGAGGTTTTTCATACACAGGTATCCCACTCCAATCTTATCCATCTGGCCATTTTTCATTCCAAAGCAAAATGAAATAATATCATGCCTAGTATGTTGATGTACTATTACAAATGATATTTCAAAAACAATTTTCTAGGAACACGAATATGACCCTTAAAATTATTAATGACTAAGAGAATACAGAAGATGAAACCAAGATGAGATGCAAAATGCCACAATCAAATGATATAATACAGTGTCTGCGTTTCAGTCTTGTAGCATGATTTTTATGCAGGTGCAATGTGACATCAGTCAACATCCAACTATACGAGTTTTAAATTATGAGCAAGAGTTACGTACAAATCCAGCATATGAAAGTAGCATAGAATGTTTATCCCTCGAACTCTGACCAGCTGTTTCAAAAGGAGCAATTCGTGTAGCAGCAAGACCTTCATTGGATGAGTAAACAAATAATGTTGATCTCTCCAAGTGGCACTACTACTGAAACTATGTTCAGAGGCACATTCTGCGGTAATATAATGAAATTCTGGATCAACTCTAAATCAGGTCAATTGTGGAGCCGAAAGGCAACATAAATAGAGTCAATGGCTAATAATACCTACATCATATCACAAGAAGTCAATGTAAATTTCACAACCAGCTTACTTGATATGTAGTGAATAATAACAAATAAATAAATGACTGCTCCCAAACAAACTTTTCTTAAAATTTGGAGACCATTCCCATCTGAAATTTCTGAAGGCCAAACCGTAAATATTAACCACATGGCAAGTGGTTTAGCTGGTGAAGTGCTTGTCTTTATGACACATTAATAATAGGCATCGTAATATTATCTAGCAGGTAATTCTGAATGCAAAACAATGCATGGGTGACGAAATAAAAGTGGCATCTTAATATCCAAAGCAACCATTTGTGGGAGTGAAAGTAGGCTCAAGATCCCCATGTCCATGCCAACTGAATTATTACAGGCCATATAGACCAATCAACGCAACAAGCTGGGACCAACCATTTGTCTGATTGTCTCATTGGTATATCTTTGAAAGCAAGTATTCTTAGAGAATGAAACAGAAGGGAAATAAAAAAAGCAAATCATAGTGTATACAAAGAAAAGATGCACACAACCAGAGCTGCTAATATCAGAAATTTGTGCCTAGTAGCACATGAAACAGTGGTGACTAAAACAACAATATATCCTCCATTACATATTTGTCCCTCACCACATAAATCACGAGATAACACACTGAAGCACTAAGAAATTCAGTATCATGATAGAAATGAAGCTAGATACCATGGTAGATCACAAACACGTGCCCACAAAAATCTACACCATAGGCTCATCACCCAATTAGGAGACAGTAGCAATGATATGCCCACAAATTAACTGTACAGAGCGAGGAGACATCTCATACTTTAGAGCTAGTATAATAAATGTAGGCAAATTACTTCTGGATTTTATCTGATGTGGTAAAGCAGCTCTTCAAAATAGAAACAAAATATAAAGTACTATAAAAGTAAGGTCATTTCTTTACTGCTTCATAATAGCTGTATCATCCATATATTTTATGTTCGACGTTATCTTTACCAGATGGACTCTCTCCATGATATGTTTTCACGGTATTATCCAAACAAGCAATGTGTCAACTAAATCCACCAAACCTACAATAAGAAATCTTCTTCTGAATTCTTGTAGGAAATAATATCAAACCTAAAGCCTAAGCAGTACTATTGGGGAACATGAAATTGGAAGCTGGCAATCATGGTAGTTTTCTGATTTCCCAATTGGTTCTTTGAGTTCATCCTGGAAAAGATTAAACTATCGCCTTGTGTAACCTTCATTGAATTCATATGGCAAAACTTAGGACATCAAACCTGAGCTAAAAGACAGATTAAGTCCCCACAAGTAAATCCATGAGCGCATTGACTACTAAATTTATAGTTGTTTCCTACTTACTACCATACCATGTAGTACAGCTTAAAAATGTCCAAGACCCATGTCTTCAAAGGGTAGTATTTTATATATAAACTAATTTAGCAAGTAGACGACTTTTTTCTCTCTCCCAATAGGTAAAAAAACCACAAACACCAAGTAGCAATGCAAATGTTCTAGCTTATAAGGAAAACCATCTTGTTTAGCATGTAGTATTGAACCAAGTTTTGTCTAGAACCTTATAGAAAAAAATTTACCCCATCATCTGCGCTCTAGGTAACACCCCAACCCCTCCTCCACCCAACAACGGCCCCATCATCTCCTTCACCCAGCGCCACCACGAGAGCCAACCCGCAGTCGCCTTGTTCTCTTATTCATGTGCCTTCTTCCTTTTTGATTCCTCTATAAATTAACCAAAACCAAACACAACCTAAATCAATTTAAGGAGTTACAAACTGACAAAAATATCAGCCTGCAAAATGTAGATAAACTAATTCAAATTAGTTCGTCTCTTTTAGTGTTCTTTTCGTGAACATAAACTAACTCAAAATGTTTCTAACCATGCATCATAAAACCCATAATATTTTCTTGTTCTTTTCGTGACGTGCAAATCTCTTATTAATAGAGCAGTAAGAGATGAAAAATGGCTCGCCTTGGGGCCTTCCTTCCCAGCTGTAGTGCGGGATGAGCTGCACATCAAGTGGTGTAAGAGACAAGACCGTTTTAGATGCCACTGCCTGCAGATAAAACAAATTTCAGTTGAGTCAAGAATTAAAACAAACATCAATCTATTTTGACAGCGAGGAGGCCATAGACGCGAAGGTACCGAGAAGAAAGTGCAGCCGTGCAGGCCATGCCGGAATCCGCCTCCTCCTCGTCCCGTTGAGGCCATGCCACCCGCCCCTTCTTCCTCCCTTCTAGGCATCCGAGTAGTCCATCACCGCGCCGCTTTCTCCAAAAGATCCGGCCGCCGTCCATGATAAAAAGGAGAAAAACGAGAGTGAGAGATGAGAGAGAGATACACGAGAGAAAGAGAGGAGGGAGAAGCAAGACGAACCTCATCCCCGCGCTACCACCTGCCGCTCCGTCCCCGCACGTCCGGTGGTCAGCCCCGGGTCATCCCCCATCGCGCCGGGTCGCCGCCGCCAGCCCATCACCGCGTCGTTGACCCGCGACAATCGCCGCTCCCGCGCCTCGCATCTACGGGCGGGCCGACCGTCACCTCCACGCCGCGCCCCGGCCTCCTCTTTGTGACCCGGGCGGCCGGCGCAGGCTCCGCCTCCCTCCTCCTCCTGCACGCCGTCGTCGCCGCCACACAGGTCGCCGCCGCCAACCCACCACCGCGCCCTCGACCCGCGATGCACAGCAGCCGCCCTTCCCCGCACCAGCCCAGCCCCATCGCACCGCTGCATCGGCGCGACGCCCGACCTCCCTCCCCAACGGCGCGGCCACGGCCTCCATCCTCCACCGCGTGACCCCGACCTCCTTCCTCCATGCGCGCCGCCACCTGTTGTCGCCGCGGCTGCCGCCCCTATGTCTCACCGTCGGGGCTCCGCCCCACTTCCAACCGCCAGCGCGCTGCCGCAACCTACACCCCACGACGCCCTTTTAGAGCAGACCTCGCGACGGCCCCGCCTCCCCCATCTTTCCTGTCGCCGGCGAGCAAGGGCTCCACGGCTGCTATTGGAGAGGAGAGGAGGAGGTGGGGATTGGGGAGCGAGGCCAGGATTGGGGACGTCGGTCGAGATCTAGATTCTCTCACCTCTCTGGCGGAACGAGCTAGCCTGTCGAAAACGAGCAACCCAGAAACTCACGGGTCGCTGCCTCTGTCCGCCGGACCCGCACAATTCCGGTCCCAGTCGTCATTGGCTATCCGGAGAAGAAAGAAGTGATAAAAGTAATAACCTATACAACGGTTGAGATGAAAAGCGGGGAGTGAAACCGTACGGCCTGGTAGTATCCAACGACCAACGAGCGTTTGCCCCTTTGGATGGCTTGGTTGGCCGGGTAGTCTAGGAACATTTATAGAAGGAATTTGCTTGCTTATTTTAGAAAAAAGTTATCATATGAAGTATTTTGGATCGAACTTCATTTTAGCAGAAAATGTTAATGTACATACAAAAAAAGGTTCATGCCTTTTCCTTAGAAAAGTGCAAGGAAAAACGTACCAAAATTATGAAACTAATAGGGTAAGAATACATAGAAAATAAGCGGTAGTAATGGCAAATAGATCATTTGGCACCTCTCTCATCTGCACAACGCTATTCCATTATTGATTTGTCATTTGAGATCCATGCACACAACAAAGTCACACAAAGACACACTCGCCATCCTATTGGTTCTGCTCTTTTTTTTTTTGCGAAATCTATTGGTTGTTCCCTCTCTGTCCACCCATTTACCATGCATTTTAAGACATGTATCCTATCGGTCTCTCCATCCACCCAAAGCACAAAGCTTAGATTTATGAATTGTTTGTATTGTTGTCTTTCTATTGTCAAGATCGTTTTCATCTTTAAGTCTTATAATTTTGAAATCACAATAAAAATATATTTACAAAAACATATATTTTGAAATCACAATGAAATTCATCTGAAATATGAAACATGGCAAAAAAAACACAAGGAATCTATACATGTGAAAACCCACATGAAACAACAGAACATGGTGTACAAGAGATAAGGAACCCAGCAGTAAGAGAAAACGGAAAGACACATATGTGGTGGCCATAGGAAGGCTTGCAGATGAGCGTTACATGTTTTGTGCTCGCACTTATTACAAACAGTTGAAACTTTGACAATGAGCATCTATATATCCGATGCATTGATACGTCTCAAACGTATCTATAATTTCTTATGTTTCATGCTACTTTTATGATGATACTCATATGTTTTATACACACTTTATGTCATTATTATGCATTTTCCGGCACTAACCTATTGACGAGATGCCGAAGAGCCGATTCGTTGTTTTCTGCTGTTTTTGGTTTCAGAAATCCTACAAAGGAAATATTCTCGGAATTGGACGAAATCAACGCCCAGGGTCTTATTTTTCCACGAAGCTTCCAGAAGACCGAAGGGGATACGAAGTGGGGCGACGAGGCGCCGCCACCATAGGGCCGCGCGGCCAGAGGGGGGCCCGTGCCGCCCTATGGTGTGGGCCCCTCGTCAGCCCTCCGACTCTGCCCTTCCGCCTACTTATAGTCTTCGTCGCGAAAACCCCTGTACCGAGAGCCACGATACGAAAAACCTTCCAGAGACGCCGCCGCCGCCAATCCCATCTCGGGGGATTCAGGAGATCGCCTCCGGCACCCTGTCGGAGAGGGGAATCATCTCCCGGAGGACTCTTCATCACCATGATCACCTCCGGATTGATGTGTGAGTAGTTCACCCCTGGACTATGGGTCCATAGCAGTAGCTAGATGGTAGTCTTCTCCTCATTGTGCTATCATGTTAGATCTTGTGAGCTGCCTATCATGATCAAGATCATCTATTTGTAATGCTACATGTTGTGTTTGTTGGGATCCGATGAATATGGAATACTATGTCAAGTTGATTATCAATCTATCATATATGTGTTGTTTATGTTCTTGCATGCTCTCCGTTGCTAGTAGAGGCTCCGGCCAAGTTGATACTTGTAACTCCAAGAGGGAGTATTTATGCTCGATAGTGGGTTCATGCCTCCATTGAATCTGGGACAATGACAGAAAGTTCTAAGGTTGTGGATGTGTTGTTGCCACTAGGGATAAAACATCAATGCTTTGTCTAAGGATATTTGTGTTGATTACATTACGCACCATACTTAATGCAATTGTCTGTTGTTTGCAATTTAATACTGGAAGGGGTGCGGATGCTAACCTGAAGGTGGACTTTTTAGGCATAGATGCATGTTGGATAGCGGTCTATGTACTTTGTCGTAATGCTCTGATTAAATCTCATAGTAGTCATCGTGATATATGTATGTGCACTGTTATGCCTTCTCTATTTGTCAATTGCCCAACTGTAAATTTGTTCACCCAACATGCTATTTATCTTATGGAGAGACACCACTAGTGAACTGTGGACCCCGGTCCATTCTTTTACATCTAAAATACAATCTACTGCAAACTCTGTTCTTTATTGTTCTTCGCAAACAAACATCATTTTCCACACTATACATTTAATCCTTTGTTTACAGCAAGCCGGTGAGATTGACAACCTCACTGTTACGTTGGGGCAAAGTACTTTGATTGTGTTGTGCAGGTTCCACGTTGGCGCCGGAATCCCTGGTATTGCGCCGCACTACACTTTGTCACCAACGTCCTTCACGTGATCCTTGACTCCTACTGGTTCGATAACCATGGTTTCTTACTGAGGGAAAAGTTGCTGCTGTAAGTATCACACCTTCCTCTTGGGGTTCCCAACGGACGTGTGCTTCACGCGTATCAAGCTCTTTTTCTGGCGCCGTTGCCGGGGAACAAAGGAAAGTTACACCACAAAGATTTTCAACTCCCACGTCAACAGCTCTTTTTCTGGCGCCGTTGCCGGAGAGATCAAGACACACTGCAAGGGGAGTCTCCCACTTCCAATCTCTTTACTTTGTTTTTGTCTTGCTTTACTTTATTTTATTTACTGCTTTGTTTGTTCTCAATATCAAAAATACAAAAAAATTAATTACTACCTTTACTTTATTTACTGTCTTGATCTCTATATTAAAAACACAAAAAAATTAGTTACTTGCATTTACTTTATTTAGTTTGCTTTATTTATTACTGCCAAAAATGAGTAATTCTGAAGTTGAAGTTCGTTCGTTTAAGCAACAAGGGGAGAAAGTTTTAAAGATGCTTGGTATAGAATTAGTGATGCTCATCATAGGTGCACTAAGAAACACTCCACTATTATCCTACTTAGGAACTTTTATGTTGGTATCTCTAGCTGGAATAGGTATGTTCTTGATACTCTTGTGGGAGGTAATTTCCTAGTCACTCCTGCTTTAGAAGCTAGTTGCATCATTGAGAGTCTAGTTGGAATACCACCTGTTAATGAAGCTAAAATTAAAATCTCTCTTGAAGATGTCATGAAAAAGTTGGAAGCCATAGAGAAAAATCTTCCAAGTGTTGAGACTAAATTGGGAATATTACTTAATAACACTGATAAACTTGATAAAACTCTAAGTGGAATCAATGAGAGAATTGCCGTTTTAGAAACTTGTGCTACTCATGATAATCGAACCCATAGGATTAGTGAACTTGAAGAAGCTATGGGAACCTTGGGTTCAACTTTTTCTTCTCTTAAGTTTAAGGAGAAAGCTTATGTGGGTAAGGAGCAAAAGTTCATGTATGTCTCTAAAGTGCCTAAGCCAAAAAAACTATTATAGGCCTAAAATTGACAAAGCCCTTAGTTCCACTATGGATAATGGAGCATCTAAGATATCTATTGTGACAAATTTTGAAAGTTATGATGTTGATGCTTCATCTCTTGATAATACTTGATTCACACTTTCTGCGCCTAGCTGAAAGGCGTTAAAGAAAAGCGCTTATGGGAGACAACCCATTATTTTACTTCTGCACTTTGTTTTATATTTGAGTCTTGGAAGTTGTTACTACTGTAGCAACCTCTCCTTATCTTTATTTTATTGCATTGTTGTGCCAAGTAAAGTCTTTGATAGTAAAGATGATACTAGATTTGGATTACTGCGCAGAAACAGATTTCTTACTGTCACGAAATTGAGCAGCCCCGTCTGTAGGTAACCCAGAAAAATCTGCCAATTTACGTGCGCGATCCTCAGATATGTACGCAACTTTCATTCAATTTGAGCATTTTCATCTGAGCAAGTTAAGTGCCCCAGAAAAATTCGTCTTTACGAACTGTTCTGTTTTGACAGATTCTGCCTTTTATTTCGCATTGCCTGTTTTGCTATGTTTGATGGTTTTATTTGTTCCATTAACTTTCAGTAGCTTTGTGCAATGTCCAGAAGTGTTAAGAATGATTATGTCACATCTGAATATGTGGATTTTCGATTATGCATTAACCCTCTAATGAGTTTGTTTTGAGTTTGGTGTGGAGGAAGTTTTCAAGGGTCAAGAGAGGAGGATGATACAATATGATCAAGAATAGTGAAAAGTCTAAGCTTGGGGATGCCCCGTGGTTCATCCCTGCATATTTTAAGAAGACTCAAGCATCTAAGCTTGGGGATGCCCAAGGCATCCCTTCTTCATCGACAACTTATCAGGTCACCTCTAGTGAAACTATATTTTTATTCCGTCACATCTTATGTGCTTTACTTGGAGCGTCTGTTTGTTTTTATTTTTGTTTTTGTTTGAATAAAATCGCATCCTAGCATTCCTTGTTTGGTAGAGAGACACGCTCCGCTCGTTCATATGAACACATGTGTTCTTAGCTTTACTTTTAATGTTCATGGCGAAGGTTGAAACTACTTCGTTCATTGTTATATGGTTGGAAACAGAAAATGATTCATGTGGTAATTGGTATAATGTCTTGAATATTTTGATACTTGGCAATTTTTGTGCTCAAATAGATCATGTTTAAGCTCTTGCATCATGTACTCTGCACCTATTAATGAAGAACTACATAGAGCTTGTTGAAATTTGGTTTGCATGATTGGTCTCTCTAGAGTCTAGATATTTTCTGGTTAAGGTGTTTGAACAACAAGGAAGACAGTGTAGAGTCTTATAATGCTTGCAATATGTTCTTATGTAAGTTTTGCTGTACCGGTTTATACTCGAGTTTGCTTCAAACAACCTTGCTAGCCTAGCCTTGTATTGAGAGGGAATTCTTCTCGTGCATCCAAATCCTTGAGCAAAAAACTATGCCATTTGTATCCACCATACCTACCTACTACATGGTATTTCTCAGCCATTCCAAAGTAAATTACTTGAGTGCTACCTTTAAAATTCTATTCCTTGTCTTTGCAATATATAGCTCATGGGAAAATAGCTTAAAAACTATTGTGGTATTGAGTATGTTACTTATGTATCTTATTTCTTATAAGTTGCTTGTTGAGCGATAACCATGTTTCTGGGGATGCCACCAACTATTACACCTTTGTTGAATATCATGTGAGTTGTTATGCATGTTCGCCTTGTCTGAAGTAAGGGTGATTTATCATGATCAAATGGTTTGAGTATGCATATTGTTAGAGAAGAACATTGAGCCGCTAACTAAAGCCATGAATCATGGTGGAAGTTTCAGTTTGGACATCAATCCTCAATCTCTTATGAGAATATTATCTGTTGTTGAATGCTTATGCATTAAAGAGGAGTCCACTACCTGTTATCTATGTTGTCCCGGTATGGATGTCTAAGTTGAGAATAATCAAAAGCGAGAAATCCAATACGAACTTTCTCCTTAGACCTTTGTACAGGCGACATAGAGGTACCCCTTTGTGACACTTGGTTGAAACATATGTTATGCAGTGATAATCCATGTAATCCAAGCTAATTAGGACAAGGTGCGAGCACTATTGGTAATCAATGCATGAGGCTTGCAACTTATAAGATGTCTTATGCATAACACATATGATTTATTACTACCGTTGACAAAATTGTTTCTATGTTTTCAAAATGAAAAGCTCTAGCACAAAAATAGTAATCCATGCTTCCCTCTGTGAAGGGCCTATCTTTTACTTTATGTTGAGTCAGTTTACCTATTCTTTCTATCTTAGAAGCAAACACTTGTGTGAACTGTGTGCATTGATTCTTACATGTTTACCTATGTTATATTACTTTGTGTTGACAATTATCCATGAGATAAACATGTTGAAGTTGAAAGCAACTGCTGAAACTTATATCTTTCTTTGTGTTGTTTCAAAACTTTCTACTAAGAATTTATTGCTTTATGAGTTAACTCTTATCCAAGTCTTATTGATGCTTGTCTTGAAAATACTATTCATGAAAAGTCTTTGCTATATGATTCAGTTGTTTAATCATTGTCTTTACCATTGCTTCGAATCGCTGCATTCATCTCATATGCTTTACAATAGTATTGATCAAGATTATGATAGCATGTCACTACAGAAATTATCCTTGTTATCGTTTACCTACTCGAGGGTGAGTAGGAACTAAGCTTGGGAATGCTTGATACGTCTCAAACGTATCTATAATTTCTTATGTTCCATGCTACTTTTATGATGATACTCACATGTTTTATACACACTTTATGTCATTATTATGCATTTTCCGGCACTAACCTATTGAAAAGATGCCGAAGAGTCGATTCTGTCGTTTTCTGCTGTTTTTGGTTTCAGAAATCCTACAAAGGAAATATTCTCGGAATTGGACGAAATCAACGCCCAGGGTCTTATTTTTCCACGAAGCTTCCAGAAGACCGAAGGGGATACGAAGTGGGGCGACGAGGTGCCGCCACCATAGGGCCGCGCGGCCAGAGGGGGGCCCGCACCGCCCTATGGTGTGGTCCCCTCGTCAGCCCTCCGACTCTGCCCTTCCGCCTACTTATAGCCTTCGTCGCGAAAACCCCTGTACCGAGGGCCACGATACGGAAAACCTTCCAGAGACGCCGCCGCCGCCAATCCCATCTCGGGGGATTCAGGAGATCGCCTCCGGCACCCCGCCGGAGAGGGGAATCATCTCCCGGAGGACTCTTCATCACCATGATCGCCTCCGGATTGATGTGTGAGTAGTTCACCCCTGGACTATGGGTCCATAGCAGTAGCTAGATGGTAGTCTTCTCCTCATTGTGCTATCATGTTAGATCTTGTGAGCTGCCTATCATGATCAAGATCATCTATTTATAATGCTACATGTTGTGTTTGTTGGGATCCGATGAATATGGAATACTATGTCAAGTTGATTATCAATCTATCATATATGTGTTGTTTATGTTCTTGCATGCTCTCCGTTGCTAGTAGAGGCTCGGCAAGTTGATACTTGTAACTCCAAGAGGGAGTATTTATGCTCGATAGTGGGTTCATGCCTCCATTGAATCTCGGGACAGTGACGGAAAGTTCTAAGGTTGTGGATGTCTTGTTGCCACTAGGGATAAAACATCAATGTTTTGTCTAAGGATATTTGTGTTGATTACATTACGCACCATACTTAATGCAATTGTCTGCTGTTTGCAACTTAATATCGGAAGGGGTGCGGATGCTAACTCTGAAGGTGGACTTTTTAGGCATAGATGCATGCTGGATAGCGGTCTATGTACTTTGTCGTAATGCCCTGATTAAATCTCATAGTAGTCATCGTGATATATGTATGTGCATTGTTATGTCTTCTCTATTTGTCAATTACCCAACTGTAATTTGTTCACCCAACATGCTATTTATCTTATGGGAGAGACACCAGTAGTGAACTGTGGACGCCGGTCCATTCTTTTACATCTGAAATACAATCTACTGCAAACTCTGTTCTTTACTGTTCTTCGCAAACAAACATCATTTTTCACACTATACATTTAATCCTTTGTTTACAGCAAGCCGGTGAGATTGACAACCTCCATCGTTACGTTGGGGCAAAGTACTTTGATTGTGTTGTGCGAGGTTCCACGTTGACGCCGGAATCTCTGGTGTTGCGCCGCACTACACTCCGTCACCAACGACCTTCACGTGATCCTTGACTCCTACTGGTTCGATAACCATGGTTTCTTACTGAGGGAAAACTTGCTGCTGTACGCATCACACCTTCCTCTTGGGGTTCCCAACGAACGTGTGCTTCACGCGTATCATGCATCCATGTTGATATATTTACTGTGTGACGGTAGTTATGCCTTTCTTCTGGAACCTGGCCTTGCGCTCCTGTGAGAGCATGCTGGCGAAACGGACGAGTTCCTCCTCATTGGTGCCTCTGTTCACATCAGGCACGCTCTTGCCGGTCTCGACGTCCACCCTGCACACTGTCCTCTTGAGCAGCGCCTTGCCGACATCGATGAGGCCATTGAGGTTCACTGGAGTGGACACGTCAACAGAGGAGGTGTTGCCCTTGAGCTCGTCATCCTGGATGCGTAGGTACCGCTTCTCGCAGCGCAGCGCCTGGAAGAGCACGGACGCCTGGATGTCGACGAGGTCGGAGCTGGCCTGGCTACTATGAGCGGCGTGGCACCCTGGTTGTAGAGCCAGCCGAGGATGCCCCACTTGCCGCTCGTGGTAGCATCGAATTTCTCCTCCACTTTGGCGGAACCAGTGCCCAGTGACAACACCATGAACTTGCCGTAGTCTGCCGGCTTGATCGGAAAGAAGTCTGGGTTGCCTAGCAGGATCTGCTTGCTCACGTCAGTCATCGCCACCATCATCTGAGTGCATACACCTGTACGAGATCTCCACCTGCACCCTACCCTACCCTAAACCAAATTTTATTTCCTCACCTCCGCCGGCGATGCCGTGGCCAGCCGCATTGTCCCCGTCTCCGGTGAGGTACATTCCTCGCTTAGCCGGCGACGCCGCTGCCAGCCACCTTGTCCCGGTCAGCGGTGAGATTCATCTTCTTCAAATTTGAATATTTTTCAAAAAACAAAACCACCAGAAAACCATAACGATGGCATCTATAGCAATTTGAGTCCCGATGGATGGGTGGTGTAGCGACTGCGGACGCAAATGGGCCGGCCCAGGTCGTGCTCCCTTGACTTGAGCGATTCGGTCTAAAGCGATGTACCCGTTGCCTGTTGGCCAAAACAAAACCCTAGCAAAGCCTCCGCCGCCGCCGCACGACCAACCAAACCCCACCGCGAGGTCAGGCGAGCGAGCGAGCGAGAAGCCAACCGTCCATCCCCGGCGCCGGCGGCGAGAATGGGGCGAGACAAAACCCGGAGGCTCTCCGGCAGCCGCCACTTCCGGCAGCGGATGGTGCTGGCGACGCTCACCTCCGCCCCGGTCACCATCGTCGACATCCGCGCCGACGGCACGCCGGGCCTCCGGGAGCACGAGGTCTCCCTCCTCCGCCTCCTCGACAAGATCTCCGACCACAGCGACATCGAGATCAACGAGACAGGCACGTTGGTTCTGCCCCCTCTCTGGCTCTCAAAGTCGTGTCTTCTTGCCTTGCCTTGCCTGCCTGCCCACGGGAGGCTTCGCTTCGATTCGGCTGCTGATTTATCGCGGGTCTGCTCGCAGGGACCAAGCTGAGGTACAAGCCGGGGGTGATCATCGGCGGGAAGGACCTGGAGCACGACTGCGGCCTGCAGCGCGGGATCGGCTACTTCCTCGAGCCGCTCATACTGCTCGGCCTTTTCGGCAGGTCGCCCCTGTCCATCCGGCTCAAAGGTATGGTCACAGATACTCCTTCAGTCATCTTCTGCACTAAATTTATGGTCATTGGGTTCTCTTATCATACAACGTCTTCCTCTTCTAAATTTGCAACGGAATCTGAATTTGATGACATGTTTATAGGAATCACAAATGATACAAAGGACCCTTCTGTGGACACTTTCCGGATGGTCACATTGCATATGCTCAAGCATTTTGGTGTTCCTCTTGAGGGGCTGGAGCTAAAAATTGAAAGCCGGGGAGCTCCTCCTCTTGGTGGCGGTGAAGTGCTTCTTCGAGTTCCCAATATAAACAGCACCTTGACGGTGTGTTGGAGTTTACTTCTCCTAACATTTCGCAATCTCTGTTGACATTATCCTTCTAACGTTAACTGTTTCCACAGGCAGTTAATTGGGTTGACGAAGGCATGGTAAAGAGGATAAGAGGTGTAACATTCTCCACCAGAGTATCTCCACAGATTGAAAACCGTATCCTCTATGCTGCCCGTGGACTCTTCAATAAGTTCATTCCTGATGTTCATATATTCACTGATCATAGATCGGGTGCATCTGGTGGAAGGTATTTTTTCCAGTTTGACCTGTTGAATAGTAGTAGCGGCACACCCTGCTTTTTATCTCCTCATGTCTTTATAACTCAAAAACTTATTCATCTTTGTGGCAGGTCAGCAGGCTATGGTGTATCTGTTGTTGCTGAGACCACAACAGGCTGTTTAATTTCTGCAGATGCTACTGTGAGTCATACCAATGTTGACGAATTAAGTACTGAATCTGAGAAGCCCGAGCTAATGTCTCCAGAGGATCTTGGTGAACAAGTTGCATCAATGCTGCTAGAAGAGGTGGCTCAAGGAGGAGTTGTTGACTCAACACATCAGGTCTGGTTTTTCATACCAGTTTTTTTCTTTTCTTATCTTTAGCAGGCTGATTGTATATATTTTTGAACTGCAATTGATAGTTTGTTTTTCCTTTTCGTACGCCTATAGTGCGATTGACGATCAATTCTTTGTTTTATTGTCTGCTCTATGAAGCACTTAGATATCTCTCCAACATCAATGGTCTAGTTCTTTGGACTGGTTCATATTGTAGGAAGATAACCGATTTAGTATTTTTATTTTCTGTCCTTGAAAACACAGGGGACCAGGACCCGTTCATTCACTGACCACTGTAGTAGCTCAAAAAACCACACATTGAAGCTGGATAGGAACTACAAATTTAAGCCAAAGATAGCATGCATGGATTTTTCCCATTAGAATTATTGTTTTATGCAAGTTCTTCTGGCAACCTAGTGCTTAGTTCATTTTGGCAAAATAATTCTGAGATCGTGTTAGCCTTTTCTCTTAAGGCTCTTTTCAGATATTTTTTAGGGCCTTTTTCAGATCTTGCTTCAAAATGCATGTTATGTTTTGTTACATGATGTCTCTCTTGTAAATAATTTGCAGGGCCTTCTGTTTATGCTTTGCGCTCTATGCCCGCCTGATGTGTCAAAGGTCCGTGTGGGACAGCTGACACCATATGCCATAGAAACACTCCGAAACATCAGGGATTTCCTTGATGTCAAGTTCATCATCAAGCCCGACCCCAATTCAAACACGGTTACATTGAAATGTGTTGGTGCGGGAGTAAAGAACCTTGCTCGTAAGATTTCATAAACAGAAGGATCACGAATCTCATCAAGGATGGGCGGATGCAGCAGTGTTTTGCAATTGCAACACAACAATTTTCATAGCCGATGTTGTAGAAGTTATGTTGCGGTAGTTTTGATGTAAGCTATTTGTTCTGGAATGGATTTGCCTGATCATAGTATTTGTACACTCAACTGTATCTGATATTCTCATCTGTCCAATAGAGCAACTGCTCTTCGGCTTCTGTTTCCTGAGAAAACAGGTGTGACTGTTAACTTTTACTCTACATAGAGATATCAGTGTTAACATTCAGCATGCACGCTTGATGTGCCTTTTCTTTCTACTAGCCTGTTACATGTTGCAACATTTGAAAGGTCATTGTGCCTATTATTGTTCAAGAAGATCGTCAACTGATATCGTACAATCATTCATAGAGATTGAACTCTACACTGACCTAACACATATGATGGCTGGGTATCATTCTGCTCAGCCTATCCCAGTCAATATACACACAAGCACAAAACTTCTAGTCTTCTCCCTATTAATTCACCCATCTATGTACACAACTGAATATCAACAAGAGAAGAACACAAAACCACTTCATCAGCATCACTACACTTTCTCCTTCACATAAGCAATGGTGAATATCCAAATAAGAGACAAGACCCAGTCGAAGGAACGGGAGGCGGCGCCACTGCTGGCGCCGGAGAAGCCGGTCGGGTTGTCTGGGCCATACATCGAGGTCCCACCGGGGTTATTGTTCGCGTTCAGCACCGTCGAGCCTGACCCTCCACCGACCGCCGGTCCCGTCCCTGTCGTTGGACCGGTGCTGTAGCCCGGAGTCATGCCCGCCGACCCGAAGCCTGGTGTGCCTGTTACTGCCGGAGTACCGGTGCTGCCTGAACTGCAGCACATGTGGCAAATGCATGATCAGCATAGAAGAAGAAGTTTCATGAATTTTACTGTTCCATACGAAATTCCTGACAAAATCGTGTGTTCAAGATATGACTGAAAACAAGTTACTATCATTTCGTAATCTTACCCTGATGATGTCTCCTGAACCTGAAGAATTCTCCAACTCGTCAGTACAACAATTTCCGAGTTATTTAAAGAATATCAAGTGATGTAGTGAGTGAGTGGGAGTATGGTTACTTGGGTTGGTGGCGACGAGCATGACGGCGCCGCCGAAGTCGCAGCTTGTCGGCGAGGGCCTGCATCGTGTTTGGGTTGTAGCAGCTTCCCATGGGCTGCAGTGCCGAGCAGTCGGCGCCGCCCATGCCGCACGCGTAGTCCATCCCGGCCTGCAGCGCCGCCTCCATCACCCCCGTCTTCGCCACGCATCACGTCCCCGCTCCCGTCATCGTGGTGGGCGCCGTGGTTGCGGGAGCAGGGAAAATAGGCGTCGCCCCGATGGGCACCGTTGTCGCCGGCGTAGTCGGCACGCCGACGCCGCCACCCTGCGGTGGGTACGGTTATGTCGCGGGGTTGGTGACTGGCGACGTGCCGGGCACTGCAGTCGGCGTCGTTGCCGGGTTGGTGATCGGCGCGGTGACCGGGTTCGTGAACGGCGCCGGCGTCGTCATCGACGGGTCAGGCATCGTAGACGGCTCCGGGTACAGCGGCGGGAAGTTGGGGTTGGTGGATGGCACGGTGACGACGCCAGGGTTCGACGCCGGGTTCGTGGCCGGCACGGTCACCGGGTTGGTCACGGGCGCGAACACGTCGCGCACGGTCGTCGCGCCGAGGAGCTCCCGCCGGCTCCGAGAACGGCACGAGGCCTCCGCGACATGACCCGATGTAGAAGATGAGGTTGAGAGCAGGAGAATACAGAAGATGCAGTTAAGAGCAGGAACCGCCATTGATCGATGGAGCAACGGCCAAGGTAAGGCTGACTAGGCTAGGGAGGAAACGGAGCTGGAAATGTAGGCAGTGGAGCTGGAGGTGTGGGAGAAAGGAGCAAATGCAGTCCAACAAAGAGCAAATTTAAAGGCAGTGTGTGTGATACAAAGTGGAAAAGCATAATCAATAGGTGAAAGGCCCCAAAGTGGATCGTAATTTGTCCTAGATTATTGCAAATTGCAATGCGATGCGTGCTCCTTTTCAAATTTTCAAACAATTTTTGAAAGTACATGTAGTATGTCTCCTTTGTTGTCGATCGCATGTGGCTGGTGTGGGACTATCTTTTTCATGTATATATTTTTTTCATTTGTGACCATCCTCCTTCAGTTGCAAAGAATTTCCACCAACGAAATACAGCATAAATGCATAATCTTTATATATTTCCCTGATGAGAATAGTAGCAATGCGGAATGGGGCAGCGTTCCTGTTTTCAGGAGAAAAGCATGTGGATAGAAGGCAACGAGGGTATGATGTAACTGCACACTGGCAATCGACAGCATTCCCCTCCTGTTCTTGTCAAAACACACGCAAAAGGAAAAAAAATGCTTTGCTCTCGACAGGTCCAATTCAGAAAGGTGCTTTCTCTGGTGACTCTCGAGCATGGTCTCTAGTGCTAGTCTTGCGCTGATCCCTGTAGTACGTTCATGTCAATCATAATCCTCAATCCAATCCAAATAGATGCATGTATCCTCACACACATCCTGACAGGAACTTTGAACACACTGGTCTGGTCTGCTAGGCATAGCTTTGAAGGAGAATAAATTGAGCTTTGAGGAAACACTAGGAATATTGGGCTTTTGGATCAACTTGGACAGATCAGATGGGCGTGGATGCATATGCATGCATTGCATGGCCTTTCAAAAAGGCTGCCCTTGGTTGCTCACGACATGTGTGTGCACGCACCTCATTGATCCTTGCCTGCATTTGCACTCTGGAATCACTTTGCGTAGATGTTCAGGTTTATGTGTGCCTCTCTACCCAGATAATAGTTCTTGCTGTTTCTCCGTTGCAAAAGAGCTGCGACAAACTATTTCTCACTAAAATGGTCGGAAATGTCCCACTGGAAGATTATGTATCCGATTGGAAGAGCTGAAAACAGAGACTCTTGCTGTGAATTTTTGTTTCATCCCACAAACTAAGGTTGGACCAATGCAGGGATGAAGCAGGCATGGCTTTCTGAACCTTAATGAGTGAGGCAGGAGGAATCTGTATTTCTGCATATGTCAGAGGAATCAATTCTGTTGCACTCCTTGTTGGTTGCCAAAACAAGGAAGCAGGGGGTACCTATCTCTCTACATCAGCAAGCTTGCAGGTTGGTTGCGTTCCTCCTCATATACCCGATTTTGTTTATGAAATCTAGTCTTGAGCATAATTCGAAATGTCCACCTGAATTTTTATGAAATTTAATCTTGATCATAGTTCATGTATGCCAAATGTCCACCTTAAAATTTATGAAATTTAATTTTGAACATAGTTCATGTATGCTAATTGTCCACCTATTTTTTTTTATGAAATTTAATCTTGAACCTAGTATATATGTGAAAATGATGATTGGTTAAGTCTGATGCACATCAATTTGACAAGGAAAGTTAACGGGGGCGGACTGCAGGGCCTTGGCTGCTAGATTCGTCAGTGTCATCCAGTCAATTTTGAGCTGATCAATACCCCTCTTCTTTCTAAAGTTGGGATTAGGATCTGGCCTCCTGCTTTTTGTTAGCAATGCTAACAGTGCCATCCATCCAAATCCAAATGGCCACACCGGAGGACAGCACTTCCTGAATGGCGCGCGCTCAGCGTCGGGCGACCGACCCGGACAGAGAAAATCGGTTGCTGTCCCGGCCGTCCGATCGCGATCTACCGGCTAGAATTAGCAGCATTTCGATTTTTGCATTTTGCCCCCTGGTTTTTGGAAAATCAACCCGCGGTCCTAAGCCTATCAGTTTAAACTGAACACGTGTTTCCCTTTGCCCCCAAACTTTCAGATATTTACAACAAAACCCGTTGTTTAGTATAGCAACAAAAACCCGCCGCTTTGTGTACAAAAAATAAAAAGTATTACAACAAAATTTTCACAGTAAATCTTCACATATATGTACAACAAATTATCAATATATTTACAATAATAATTAACAACAAAAACAATATTTTTTATTTGGGTGTTTACAATAATAGTCAATTTCCATGCAATAATATCTTTACAACAAATCGGTAACATACTTACAACAATAATTAATAACAAAAACCAACATTATTTTATTTGGATGTTTACAATAAAAGTCTGCTTTCATTCCAGAAATATCTTTAGAACAAACCAGTAAAATATTTACAACAATAATTAGCAACACAGGTCACAAATAATTTGGGTGTTTACAACAAAAGTTGCAAACATCATCCACAAAAACCACAGACTATTTAATTTGCTACAGATAGAATTATAACAAAAATCACCTACTATTTTATCGAAATTCACAAATGGTTACAACAAAATAAAAAATCACTTTGTTATTAGCATCAAAAAAAGTTGTCTCTTTACAACAATTGTTAACAACAAATCCTACAAAAATTACGGATTGTTTACAACAAATAGTTCATCAGCTTTGCAGCGAAACCATTGTTGGGCCGAAAAAAGAAGGCCCATTAAGCCGGCGCGGGAGCGAGGCCGGACGACCGATCGCTGGCGCACGATCGGTCGCCGGATCCAAAGCGTTTTCCTTCCTTGAATTGCTTATCAGCATTTTGGCTAGGACCACTTAGATTTGCGTAAAAGTCGCCGAATCCATCGTCGGGGTAATCTTTTCATAGGCTATCATCACAGGTAGATAGGGCTACAATATTGATCGTACGTAGGTAGCACACATGTGGCGATTTACACAAAAATAACCCTTTGTTGCAACTATAGCACAGACTGACCTTCCGGACAAACTATTTCACCCATCTAACCCTTTTGTGTGGCGCCCCTTTCATGGGCGCCACACCTGGCAGTGTGGCGCCCGTGCCGGCGGCGCCACTCTCCTAGCCGACGTGGCGCCCTCGACGCTGAGCTGGTGCGCCGATCCGACGTGGCAGGATGTCACATGCACTTATAATTGCCCAAAACATACTGTAAGACAAATCGTCTGGGATGTCACAGTGTGGCGCCGATGCCACCGCCGCCACACAAACAGCCTCGCCAAAACGGCTAAGGACCAAGCGTCCGGAGCCCCTGGATGTTGTCGACATATAATCAACATATGTGGCGCCGATGCCATGGGCGCCACATAGTGCGGTGTGGCGCCAGCGTGAGGGGCGCCACACTTTGACTTGTGTTAAAACCATGAATTTTTTTGCCTTAGTTAAACAGTTTTGAACACAACAATAGCAATTTCATACACATAGAACATACACATATAACACATCATAGCTCACATCGTAGCACGTAGATTCAAACAACAAGTAGCAACAATAGACATGGTTCGAAATGACATATAGTTCACAACACGTAGTAATGACATAGAGTTTAGAACACGTAGCAATGAAGATATAGTTCACAACACAAATCCATCTATCCTCGACGTCCCCTCCTCATGGGCTGCTTCCGGACGGCCATCCTTTTCGTCCGCTGCCGTGGCTCTTGTTGCTGCTGCTCCTGCTCCTGCGGCTCCTCCTCCTCTGAAGATAACGGCTCATCATTCCTCATCCTCCTCAAAGATGATCTCCGCGGCGGCGCCTCATCCTCCTCAATGACAACATTCTTTCCTCGGTTGACATAATCGTCCGGAGTGTATCGGTTTGGAGCCTTGCCCCTTGGCTTCAACTGGTAAGCAGACCGTGTGGCTTGCTTCTTGCCGCGACTAATGCTTTGACTCAAAATGGCGTCGTCGTCAGGAATCTTCACAAACATGAACACATGAGATTACAAAAGTTGAAATTAGTAAGCACATGTTTGACAGCAACAAAATAGTCCATACCTCCGCCTCTTCAGAAGAGGATGTAGGAATTTTGCCGTCGCGGCAACCTAGCAAGTTGGCTAACCGCCGCATCTTTCGTGCAGTGTTCTGCGTCATGGAAGTCATGGTTACAAAGACACCCGAACATAATAGCGTACATTCAAAGTTGGTGATCGTACGTTAATGAAATGCCGCAACGGTCCGATAGGCTTTACATCTCTATGGCTCTGATCCCAAACAACCTCGCACTCCTCAGCTGTTTTTTGGATCTCGGATCGCTGTGACCAACATATTATACATAATTTAAGCGAGCACATGCCAATGTAGATGATGTACTAGTTAATGAGGGAATCCATTACCACGAAGTTCAGCTCGGAAGCAATAGAAGTCGATCTCCACCGGTGCTCCAACACCGTAAGCGTCTTGAGCCAACACCAATGGGCCAGCTTCCCACCACTATCAGGAAAGAGAGTCCTCGAAATCATGTACCATAAGTACACGCGGGTGTACGTCCTGAGAGTGTCCCTGTTGGCCCCTTGAGGGCATTGTCCAAAGTTAAGCCTAATCCAAGAGAAAGGTGCGCCGGCGGGAGCTCTCGCCTTTGGATCTTCTGGCGGCGGAGGAGCCATGCCAATAAGGTCCTCCATCTGTCGGCGTCACCCATCAGAAGCGGTGTTCATACACAGTGGCTCGCCCTGAATAGGAAGTCCAAGGATCATGGAAATATCCTGAAGAGTAGGGGTCATCTCGCCGGCCCTCAAGTGGAAGGTGTGCGTCTCCGGCCTCCACCGGTCGACAAGGGCGGTGAGTGCCGCGACGTTCATGTTCGGCCCCCACGGCTTACAAGCGATATGAACGGGAGAAGACCGGTAGGCTCGATGAACTCCGTATACCTATCGTCATACGCTATATCCACTGTGCCATGGTAACGAATCTTCAAAGGGTGAAGATCCGTTCTCCTCTCCGTCATATGACAAGCCCGGTGATCCCTGTCATACTCTTGATCTAGGAGCCACACCATCCTACATGTTTACACAAATACACCATATTATGAGCCATTCCTAACAAATATGAGCAACACATACATGAGAATATATGCAAATAAGCCATCACACATACATCACATACATACATATACATACTTATCTAGGGATAAAAAACCATATTATGAGTCATTCCTAACAAATATGAGTTATTCCATCACAAATATGAGTTATTCCATCACAAATAATGGTCATATGTAACACAAATATGGATACATACATATCTAGGTTTCCTACATACACACATTCATGAAATTTGATGTCTAGGGTTCCTCCACAAATCTAGGATACATACATATCTAGGGTTCCTACACATACACATTCAACACATAGCATAGCCATTTCAACACTATACATAGCCATTTCAAATCTAGTTTCCATGTCTAGGGTTCATGTACAAATCTAGCAAGATCTATGAAATTAGTGGATGAATGTGAAGGATTCGAAGGGGATTACCTTGAAGAATGGATGGGGAAGAGATCATGGCCGGTCAGATCTGACGAATTCGTGGCCGATTTGGTGGGGGGGAAGGAGGGGAGGAGGAGGAACCGCCGGCCGCCTGTCTTGAAGAAACAGAGAAGAGAGAAGAAGAAGAGGGTCGGGCTGGGGGCGGCTCGGGCGCCACACTTAAGTGGATGTGTGGCACCGGTGCCACACAAACAGCATCGCCAAAACGGCTAAGTCCCAGACGATTTGTCTTACAGTATGTTCTGGGCAATTATAAGTGCATGTGTGGCGCCGATGGGAGCGGCGCCACACATCCTACCCCGTCGTATCGGCGCACCATCTCAGCGTCGAGGGCGCCACGTCGGCTGGGAGAGTGGCGCCGTCGGCACGGGCGCCACACAGTGAGGTGTGGCGCCGATGTGAGGAGCGCCACACAAAAGGGTTAGATGAGTGAAATAGTTTTCCCGGAGGGTTAGTCTGTGCAATAGTTGCAACAAAGGGTTATTTTTGTGTAAATCGCCCACACATGTGGATGTGGAGTTGTCTCTTTGCTGATCACACCAAAGGTGCTGACTAGAGAACTTTGCAGAGGCAGATTAGGGGTTCTCAACTATGTCACTCTGGCATATGCTGCATTGCCATATTGGTACCTTGAT
>NC_061510.1:13120707-13256191 GCF_022539505.1 Lolium rigidum
GCGTGCGTGCGTGCGGTTGTGCGTGGTAGCGCGGGAACGCTGTATGGAACATAAGAAATTATCGATACGTCGGAGACGTATCAGCATCCCCAAGCTTAGTTACGCTCGTCACGGAGCGGTAAAACGATAACAAAGATAATTTCCGAAGTGACATGCCATCATAACCTTGATCATACTATTTGTAAACATATGTAATGAATGCAGCGATCAAAACAATGGTAATGACATGAGTAAACAAGTGAATCATAAAGCAAAGACTTTTCATGAATAGTACTTCAAGACAAGCATCAATAAGTCTTGCATAAGAGTTAACTCGTAAAGCAATAAATTAAAGTAAAGGTATTGAAGCAACACAAAGGAATATTAAGTTTCAGCGGTTGCTTTCAACTTATAACATGTGTATCTCATGGATAATTGTCAACATAGAGTAATATAACAAGTGCAATATGCAAGTATGTAGGAATCAATGCACGGTTCACACAAGTGTTTGCTTCTTGAGGTGGAGAGAGATAGGTGAACTGACTCAACATAAAAGTAAAAAGAATGGTCCTTCAAAGAGGAAAGCATCGATTGCTATATTTGTGCTAGAGCTTTTATTTTGAAAACATGAAACAATTTTGTCAACGGTAGTAATAAAGCATATGAGTTATGTAAATTATATCCTACAAGTTGCAAGCCTCATGCATAGTATACTAATAGTGCCCGCACCTTGTCCTAATTAGCTTGGACTACCGGATCATTGCAATACACATTTTTAACCAAGTGTCACAAAGGGGTACCTCCATGCCGCCTGTACAAATGTCTAAGGAGAAAGCTCGCATTTTGGATTTCTCGCTTTTGATTATTCTCAACTTAGACATCCATACCGGGACAACAGATAATGGACTCCTCTTTAATGCATAAGCATGTGGCAACAATTAGTGTTCTCATATGAGATTGAGGATATATGTCCAAAACTGAAACTTCCACCATGAATCATGGCTTTAGTTAGCGGCCCAATGTTCTTCTCTAACAATATGCATGCTCCAACCATTAAGGTGGTAGATCTCTCTTACTTCAGACAAGAAGGACATGCATAGCAACTCACATGATATTCAACAAAGAATAGTAGATGGCGTCCCCAGAAACATGGTTATCGCACAACAAGCAACTTAATAAGAGATAAAGTGCATAAGTACATATTCAATACCACAATAGTTTTTAAGCTATTTGTCCCATTAGCTATATATTGCAAAGGTGAATGATGGAATTTTAAAGGTAGCACTCAAGCAATTTACTTTGAAATGGCGGAAAAATACCATGTAGTAGGTAGGTATGGTGGACACAAATGGCATAGTGGTTGGCTCAAGGATTTTGGATGCATGAGAAGTATTCCCTCTCGATACAAGGTTTAGGCTAGCAAGGTTATTTGAAACAAACACAAGGATGAACGGTGCAGCAAAACTCACATAAAAGACATATTGTAAACATTATAAGACTCTACATCGTCTTCCTTGTTGTTCAAAACTCAATACTAGATATTATCTATACTTTAGAGAAACCAAATATGCAAACCAAATTAGCAAGCTCTAAGTGTTTCTTCATTAATGGGTGAAAAGTATATGATGCAAGAGCTTAAACATGAGCACAACAATTGCCAAGTATCAAATTATCCAAGACATTTTAGAATTACTACATGTAGCATTTTCCAATTCCAACCATATAACAATTTAACGAAGAAGAAACTTCGCCATGAATACTATGAGTAAAGCCTAAGGACATATTTGTCCATATGCAACAGCGGAGCGTGTCTCTCTCCCATACAATGAATGCTAGGATCCATTTTATTCAAACAAAAACAAAAACAAACCGACGCTCCAAGCAAAGCACATAAGATGTGACGGAATAAAAATATAGTTTCATGGGAGGAACCTGATAATGTTGTCGATGAAGAAGGGGATGCCTTGGGAATCCCCAAGCTTAGACGCTTGAGTCTTCTTAGAATATGCAGGGGTGAACCACCGGGGCATCCCCAAGCTTAGAGTTTTCATTCTCCTTGATCATATTGTATCATACTCCTCTCTTCATCCTTGAAAACTTCCTCCACACCAAACTCGAAACAACTCATTAGAGGGTTAGTGCACAATAAAAATTAACATGTTCAGAGGTGACACAATCATTATTAACACTTCTGGATATTGCATAAAGCTACTGGACATTAATGGATCAAAGAAATTCATCCAACATAGCAAAAGAGGCAATGCGAAATAAAAGGCAGAATCTGTCAAAACGAACAGTCCGTAAAGATGGATTTTATTGAGGCACCAGACTTGCTCAAATGAAAACGCCCAAATTGAATGAAAGTTGCGTACATATCTGAGGATCACTCACGTAAATTGGCTTAATTTTCTGAGTTACCTACAGAGAATTAGGCCCAGATTCGTTACAGCAAAGAAATCTGTTTCTGCGCAGTAATCCAAATCTAGTATTCACTTTACTATCAAAGACTTTACTTGGCACAACAAAACATAAAACTAAGATAAGGAGAGGTTGCTACAGTAGTAAACAACTTCCAAGACTCAAATATAAAACAAAAATACTCGTACTAAAAACATGGGTTGTCTCCCATAAGCGCTTTTCTTTAACGCCTTTCAGCTAGGCGCGAAAGTGCATATCAAGTAACATCAAGAGACGAAGCATCAACATCATAATTTGTTCTAATAATAGAATCATAAGGTAACTTCATTCTCTTTCTAGGGAAGTGTTCCATACCTTTCTTGAGAGGAAATTGATATTTAATATTACCTTCCTTCATATCAATAGTAGCACCAACGGTTCGAAGAAAAGGTCTTCCCAATATAATGGGGCAAGATGCATTGCATTCAATATCCAAGACAACAAAATCAACGGGGACAAGGTTATTGTTAACCATAATATGAACATTATCAACTCTCCCCAAAGGTTTCTTTTAGCATTATCAGTGAGATTAACATCCAAATAACAGTTTTTCAATGGTGGCAAGTCAAGCATATCATAGACTTTCTTAGGCATAACACAAATACTTGCACCAAGATCACATAAAGCATTACAATCAAAATCATTGACCCTCATTTTAATGATGGGTTCCCAACCATCTTCTAGCTTTCTAGCAATAGAAGTTTCAAGTTTTAGTTTCTCTTCTCTAGCTTTTATGAGAGCATTTGTAATATGTTTTGTGAAAGCCAAGTTTACAGCGCTAGCATTGGGACTCTTAGCAAGTTTTTGTAAGAACTTTATAACTTCAGAGATGTGGCAATCATCAAAATCTAAATCATTACAATCTAAAGCAATGGGATTATCATCCCCAAGGTTGGAAAAAATTTCAGCAGTTTTATCACAGGCAGTTTTAGCAGTTTTAGCAGTTTCAGGTAATTTTGCGCGCTTTGCACTAGGAGTAGAAACATTGCCAACACCAATTATTTTACCATTAATAGTAGAAGGTGCAGCAACATGTGAATCATTAACATTGCTAGTGGTGGTAATAGTCCAAACTTTAGCTACATTTTTCTCTTTAGCTAGTTTTTCATTTTCTTCTCTATCCCACCTAGCACGCAATTCAGCCATTAATCTTATATTCTCATTAATTCTAACTTGGATGGCATTTGCTGTAGTAACAATTTTATTTTCAATATCCCTATTAGGCATAACTTTCGATTTCAAAAGATCAACATCGAGGCAAGACTATCAACCTTAGAAGCAAGAATATCAATTTTATTGAGCTTTTCCTCAACAGATTTGTTAAAGGCAGTTTGTGTACTAATAAATTCTTTAAGCATAGCTTCAAGTCCAGGGGTGTGTTCCTATTATTGTTGTAAGAATTCCCATAAGAATTAGCATAACCGTTACCATTATTATAAGGATATGGCCTATAGTTATTACTAGAATTGTTCCGATAAGCATTGTTGTTGAAAAAATAATTTTTAATGAAGTTTACATCAACATGTTCTTCTTGGGCAACCAATGAAGCTAACGGAACATTATTAGGATCAACATTAGTCCTATCATTCACAAGCATAGACATAATAGCATCAATCTTATCATTCAAGGAAGAGGATTCTTCAACAGAATTTACCTTCTTACCTTGTGGACCTCTTTCCGTGTACCATTCAGAGTAATTAACCATCATATCATCAAGAAGCTTTGTATCCGCCCCCAAGGTGATGGACATAAAGGTACCTCCAGCAGCTGAATCCAATAAATTCCGCGAAGAAAAATTTAGTCCTGCATAGAAGGTTTGGATGATCATCCAAGTAGTCGATCCATGGGTTGGGCAATTTTTAACCGGAGATTTCATTCTTTCCCAAGCTTGAGCAACATGTTCATTATCCAATTGTTTAAAATTCATTATGCTACTTCTCAAAGATATAATTTTAGCAGGGGATAATATCTACCAATAAAAGCATCCTTGCATTTAGTCCATGAATCAATACTATTCTTAGGCGAGAGATAGCAACCAATCTTTAGCTCTTCCTCTTAATGAGAAAGGAAATAATTTCAATTTAATAATATCACCATCTACATCCTTATACTTTTTCATTTCACATAGTTCAACAAAATTATTAAGATGGGCAGCAGCATCATCGGAACTAACACCGTGAAAAGTGCTCTCGCATAACAAGATTCGATGAAAGCGAGGTTTAATTTCAAAGAATTCTGCTCTGTAGTAGCGAGTGGAGCAATAGGTGTGCATAAGAAATCATTATTATTTGTGGTTGTGAAGTCACACAACTTAGTATTTTCAGGGGTGGCCATTTTAGCAGTAGTAAATAAAGCAAATTAGATAAAGTAAATGCAAGTAACTAATTTTTTTTGTATTTTTGATATAGCAAACAAGATAGTAAATAAAGTAAAGCTAGCAACTATTTTTTTTTGTGTTTTGATATAATGCAGCAAACAAAGTAGTAAATAAAATAAAGCAAGACAAAAACAAAGTAAAGAGATTGGGAAGTGGAGACTCCCCTTGCGGCGTGTCTTGATCTCCCGAGCAACGGCGCCGGAAATTTGCTTGATGCGTGTAGTTGACACGTCCGTTGGGAACCCCAAGAGGAAGGTGTGATGCGCATAGCGGCAAGTTTCCCTCGATAAGAAACCAAGGTTTAATCGAACCAGTAGGAGTCAAGAAGCACGTTGAAGGTTGATGGCGGCGGGATGTAGTGCGGCGCAACACCGGAGATTCGGCGCCAACGTGGAACCTGCACAACACAACCAAAGTACTTTGCCCCAACGAAACAGTGAGGTTGTCAATCTCACCGGCTTGTTGTAACAAAGGGTTAACCGTATTGTGTGGAAGATGATTGTTTGCAGAAAACAGTAAAACAAGTGTTGCAGTAGATTGTATGCGATGTAAAGAATAGGACCGGGGTCCACAGTTCACTAGAGGTGTCTCTCCCATAAGATAAAAGCATGTTGGGTGAACAAATTACAGTCGGGCAATTGACAAATAGAGAGGGCATAACAATGCACATACATGTCATGATAAATATAGTGAGATTTAATTGGGCATTACGACAAAGTACATAGACCGCTATCCAGCATGCATCTATGCCTAAAAAGTCCACCTTCGAGGTTATCATCCGAACCCCTTCCGGTATTAAGTTGCAAAACAACGAGACAATTGCATTAAGTATGGTGCGTAATGTAATCAATAACTACATCCTCGGACATAGCATCAATGTTTTATCCCTAGTGGCAACAGACATCCATAACCTTAGGGGTTTCTGTCACTCCCAGATTCACGGAGACATGAACCCACTATCGAGCATAAATACTCCCTCTTGGAGTTAATAGCGAAAACTTGGCCGAGCCTCTACTAATAACGGAGAGCATGCAAGATCTTAAACAACACATAGGTAATAACTTGATAATTAACATAACATAGTATTCTCTATCCATCGGATCCCGACAAACACAACATATAGAATTATAGATAGATGATCTTGATAATGTTAGGCAGCTCACAAGATCCAACAATGAAGCACAATGAGGAGAAGACAACCATCTAGCTACTGCTATGGACCCATAGTCCAGGGGTGAACTACTCACTCATCACTCCGGAGGCGACCATGGCGGTGAAGAGTCCTCCGGGAGATGAATCCCCTCTCCGGCGGGGTGCCGGAGGAGATCTCCGAATCCCCGAGATGGGATTGGCGACGGCGGCGTCTCGGTAAGGTTTTCCGTATCGTGGCTCTCGGTACTGGGGGTTTCGCGACGGAGGCTATTTGTAGGCGGAAGGGCGAGGTAAAGAGGCGGCACGAGGGGCCCACACCATAGGTCGGCGCGGCCGGGGCCTGGGCCGCGCCGCCCGGTGTGTCGCCACCTCGTGGCCCCACTTCGACTCTCCTTCGGTCTTCCGGAAGCTTCGTGGCAAAATAGGACCACTGGGCGTTGATTTCGTCCAATTCCGAGAATATTTCGTTACTAGGATTTCTGAAACCGGAAACAGCAGAAACGACGAAGCGGCTCTTCGGCATCTTGTTAATAGGTTAGTTCCAGAAAATGCACGAATATGATATAAAGTGTGCATAAAACATGTAGATATCATCAATAATGTGGCATGGAACATAAGAAATTATCGATACGTCGGAGACGTATCACAGGCCCTTGTGGTTTTACCCATTTACAGGACACGGGATGTGCCCCCCGAGCCCATTCAGCTACAGCCACCTCCAGGTCCGGTGCAGGATCTTCAGCTTCTTCCATCTCAACCAGACCCACCGGACGCTTGAACTTGTCTTGGTACAATTCAGGATGCCGCTGCTCATAGGATGTGAGTTTCTGCACCATGTGTGACAATGAACTGTACTCTGCTTGGGAAGTCAGATCTTTGATTGGCGTTGCGAGGCCCAGCACTGCCAGCTCGATCGCTTCCTTCTCAGATAAACGAACCGAATAACATCGGTTCCTGACAGTCCTGAAACGTTGGATGTATTCAGACACTGTTTCTCCCCGCTTCTGCCGCATCTGGGCTAGATCGGCAATGCCAGCTTCGGTAGCATCTGAATGATATTGCACATGAAACTGCTCCTCTAGCTGCTTCCATGTGCGGACTGAGTTTGGTGGCAACGAGGTGTACCACCCAAAGGCTGATCCCGTAAGAGATTGCGCGAAAAACCTCACGCGTAACGGGTCTGATACTGAAATCAAGCCCAGCTGTGCCAAATATCGGCTTACGTGCTCTATTGAGCTAGATCCTTCTGCTCCATTGAATTTGGAGAATTCAGGGAGCCGATACTTGGGTGGCAGTGGGATCAGGTCATACTCGTCAGGGTACGGCTTGGAATAGCCGATTGTTTTCCTCTTCGACAAGATGCCGAACTGGTCTCTCAAGATGGTGCTGATCTGTTCCATGGTATTAGCTGTAGGGACCGAGCCTTCATGTCTCGTTCCAGTAGCATATTTTGCCAACCATGCTTGTTTGTCAGCGTCTACTCCAGAAATCCCTGTTGGTGCTATCTGGTTTGTGCGCGCCAAGGCATTGCAGTCTGGCATGTATGTGCACACGTATCCATGCGGGATCTCCTTAGGCGGTTCATATAGGAACTGGCAATCGCTAGGATCGCCTCCAACCTTGTAGACGACGTACGACGGTGAACCCGACGGCTCTGGTGCTGCAAGCGCGAATGGTAGCGGCGGCCTGATCTGGAGCGGTACTTCTCCCTGGTGAGTCCCTAAGGTAGGTCCTGACGGGGAGTACTGATGCTTCATGATTTCCTGCACAACACGGACCGTGACGCGCTCGAGAGTATTCACCAGGCTCTCAGAATAGCGGTGTAGAGAATGAGCCGCCATGTAATTGATTTCCTGGCGCAGAGCTCTGGTACGTTCCTCCGAAGGGGTAGACAGGTCTACTCCGTCAAGGACACCTTCAGGGGAGAACCCCTTCCACCTTACGCCATGTGAACGGGTCCTCACGAAAGAGCCGATGAGATCGGCTTCCAAGATGGCTTTCATCTCATCATACTTCTTCTTTTGCTCTTCCGGCAGATCTGCGTACGTGACTGGTTCGCCGACTACTTCCTCCGCAGCTTTTGCATTGGCTGCTGCAGATGTCGATGTTGTCGTTGTTGCAGAGCGTCCCACCGGGCGTGCCAGAATGTGTTGCGGTCAGAAACCCACCGGCGAGCAACGACGGGCAACACAGTAGAGCCGGGAGGCTCCCAGGATTGCGGCTGACCCTGGTCCCTCGGGCGACGGCCCGCAATGCCTTCTGGCACACGCGTCCTGGTGATTACGAGGGCGTGCCACCTGACCTATACCTGGTCAGGAAGGTGATGGATTGCTTCGACTAGTTTCCTGCATGGCAAACACGTAAACATTAAATACGAGCCCCGATCGGCTCTTAAGTTGTTCCGTGGATCGGCTCAAAGAGCCGATTGCCCCATGGTTCATGTTAGATTTATAAGGACATGGGGATCATGCTTTATCAAAATCAAGCTAAGCTAATCTACGATAGTTTAGGGCTTTCACCGTATAATCGGAACATCCTATGCGTAATTGAGCCTAGCGAGATACGTAAGATGATGGAAAACCAACCCTAAAGAGGCCTAAAAACCAACATGAAGTTGATCCCCGGAACAATCCCTCTAGAGCTTAGTAAACCACACCTTACGCGCTACCGGATCCTTCAACTCGTTTATAAGGCCTAACCATACGGATATCAAACCAATCCTTGAAGAACAAGGAGCAACTATAACGGATTAGATCTACTCAATAACGAACAAGCAAGGTGCTGCCCTTACACCTAAAATAGGTGTAAGGGCAGCTAGATATCGAGGGGAAGAGTAGCTAAACAAGTGTATCGTGAAAGCATTGTGATCAACCCCAAAACACCTAAGATAAGGGCGTTGCTCGCCATCAAAAAGGCTTCAGCACGAGCAACACCAAGAACGAATAAACTGATACTGCCTAGATCGCAAGATGCGATCTAGGCAGCATGTTGCTTACCCGGGAGAAACCCTCGAAACAAGGGGTGGCGATGCGCCTAGATTGATTTGTTGTGAACGTGATCGTCCTCCTTTCTCAATAACCCTAGATACATATTTATAGTCCATAGACTCTCTAACTTGGGAAAAAACCCAACCGTGTACGAGCTAAACTCTATCTCTTATTTCTAACCGACACGTATCCTACTATATTTACAGATACACGGGCAATCTTGCCCAAACCCCTTGTACAAGGCCGATTCGGGAATATTTTCTATGTATATCTTCTCAGCCCATTTAATCACGGCCCATCTCCAGACTTGGTTAAATTCTGGTGGTAACAATGGTACCATGTGAAAATTAAATAGCCAAGAGCCAAATCTTATGTTTTGTTCAAAACCTATAAAGCACGAGCACTGAAGGTAATTTTCATCAACTTCGGTCCAAGCACGTATCATGTCTCAGACTCGGAAGCAGATTCGAAGATATATCAGAAACCAATGCCAATAAACCTACTGTATTTATTTCACAAATTAAGCATTGTTTTTGAAATATTTTAGCAGATTCGAAGATATGCATGTAATTCATAATAGTATGTACTAGGACCATTTTTTATATTTCTTAACACTTCTGTACATTCAACCTGCTATGATGATATTAGATAGAACCAGATGTGTCTTTATGAGTTTGTATAATTACATACATATCTTCGAATCTGCTAAATGTATTCTTCAGTTTCGTCCAGGCATTACATAAGTAGTGTTTCCTTCTATTTGATACAGTGCGATTTTCGAAATTTATTTTCAAAACTCTTCAGTGGTTCTAATCAATAGCATTTAAGCCCCTATTTGTGGCTGAAGTACATTTTTTACTCAGTAAATTGTAATATTTCAGTCTTTCGGTATTTTGGTTGTTGAGGAACGTCTCTTGATTAGATGCAGGATCCAAGGTGTGTTTTCTGGTCAAGTCTTGGATTAGTTATGCAGAAAACACTCGGCCAGATTGCAGATTGGTGCCTTTCGGCTCGGTTGAACAAGTGGAACGGGGTGGGATAGCGTGTTGTTCTTATGAGCTTGATCCAGTCCATGATTGAGAAGATTATAAAACCGACTACAGTGAATGGTGCCTCGCCAGTGAAGAGGGTTTGCGGCTTTGCACCCTTGCCCCTATGCAATCTGCAGTCTTTCTTTTCTGCTTTATGCAGAAAACACTTTGTTTTATTTTTGTCCTTGTATTGAACTTTTTTCACTTATATAATATAGACTACTATACATTGTTCAAAAAAAAAAATCCTTCGTGCCAAGGATATATGTTGTCATCTTGAAATCAATTGGTCAATTGCTTATTTGTTTCCATTATTTAGAGGGCAAAATGTTGATATGGTTATAACTTGTATTTTTGGAATGAATATGGATGTGTTATATTGTCAGTTATAATTTAGACGTGACGTGCACACTTACTAGTCGGAGGGAAACCAGCATAGAGATGGGATACAACTCTAGCCGTGTAGGCCTGTGTCACAACTCACAAGTTCCTGCTCAATGGTTCGATGCGTATTCCGTGCAACTGCAATATTTCACCAAGTCAGTGCAAATTTCCAACATCACTTTACGGGGATGTGAAAATAACAATCTACTCCTAGTTTCTTTCATAGAGTCCCATGTCAGACCAGTCTCATATATTGAGAAGAGCAGAAACTAAACGGAAACCTTTGGTTTAGGGAGCCCAAATAAATCACGCTTCGTAGGACACAAACCCAAATCCATCTACAACTCATCTTCTCATATTTTGCCAGGACAAATAATTCGCTACTCATCTTGGCAATCAATGGAGGCTTCAAGACCTCGGCGCCCGTCCACATGGCCGGACCTGCCGTCCGATCTCCTCGGCGTCGTACTTTGCGGCCTCCCTTCCCTCGCCGACCGCATCTGCCTCCGCGCCGTGTGCCGCTCGTGGCGCTTGAGCGCCGCCCCCATGCTGCACCAGTCTCCGCCGCAGCTACCCTGGCTCGCCTTCCACGACGGCACCCTCTTGGACGTCTGCAACAACACCGCCCACCATGTGCGTCTTTCGGACGATGGCACGAGCTGCTACTGCGCCGGCGAGAATATGCTCTTTCTCCTGCATGGCGACGGCCACTGCTCGCTGATGAACACCTTCTCCAGCGATGTGACCCCTCTCCCCGAGCTAGCCACTCGTCTGAAGGGTTGTGACGTCAAGAGCACCCATATCATGAAGGTGGTGGTGTCCTCAGCGCCTCAAATTGTAGCGGTTCTGTTCAGGTCCACCTATGGATCCGGCGTTCTGGCTTCTATCTGCCGGCCAGACGGCAAGATTCAGTCGTGCCAAGTACTGCGGACTGACCGGTACATTGGCAAGATCTGCGATATTGTTATCTTTGGTGGGAAGATCCACGCCATCACCAGGGAGGACTGTAAGCTCCTTGGTCTTCAGCTCCACAACAACGAGAAAAGGCCACGCTTCAGCAGGCGGATCCTCTGCGCTTCTGATCTCCCTCCTAGGCCCTCCCCAGGTATCCACGAGGTCAAGCGATATCTAGTGGAATCCAATAGCAAGTTGCTCATGGTGAGGCGATGGATCAGCGATGTCTGGTACTTTGAGTCCACAGGCTGGGATCGTGAGCTCTCCGTCGTCGAGGCCGACCTAAGCAGCGGCCAGTGGAACAAGGTCGACGCCCTGGAGGGGCAGGCACTCTTCGTGAGCAAGCAGTGCTCCAAGTCTGTCCCTGCTGCTTCCGCTGGAGCTCGACAAGACTGCATCTACTTCCTCGACGAGTATGGCAACGGGGATTCTGGTGCGTACAGCATGGGAGACAGGACGATCACGCCATTGCTGCCGGAGGAACCTGCAACTCCACTACTATCGAACCGCCCCCCAGCGTGGTTTTTTCCTGTTGAAGTTTAACTCTTCTCCTCATAGCTTGCTCGCTAGCATTGTCCAGTGCTTCCAGAACCTGCAAAACTGAACAGAACATACCATTGTTTAAACTGAAGTGAAACAACAGATGAAGTGCAATTTTCAGGATTACTTAGATAATACTACTATGATTATAGAATAACTGTGTGTATTCACAAGAAGTAGAAAACCAGAAGAAATACAGGACACATCACACGAGAGATGATCCTTACAAGTTACAACAGCAATTTGACAAGTTTACGCCGGTGAATGTGGGTGAATGAATTAGATTGTCAGTGACAAAGAAAGTCATCTGTCAACTTGTGTATCATACAAACATACATTATCAAATGGACTATTATACATGTGAACACATCAATTGTCTTTTATGACCTCACTTTAGCGAGCCTTTCTCTTATCTTTTCTAGCTCATCCTCGTCGCCATCATCAACAGATTCTGCTATAGCAGTTCTCTGCACATGGTGAAAGCTCCTTGTTAAGCTAGGACTCAAGGCAGCAAAGCACATTTAAGATTGCACAATATGCACCGAAAGCACCAATTGCAGTATATTACCTCTACAGGTTGACTTGTCGAAGGTTGCGTGACCTGCTCTTTTTCTTTCCGGACAGCCTCTGGAAGTTGGGAAGCAGTCTCCCTGGCAATTGCAGAAAGGACCTTATCAACCTCCTCGTCAATCTCCTCCTCCATGTCCTCATTGTCCAGTGCTGAATCCACCGCGTCATTCACCATTTCTTCGATGACACCAGCCTGCACAACAGCAACCATGAAGCCAGAACTGGTACTAGTATAACAAAACAAAAGAGTAATCTTTGCAAGAGGTCTGGTATACCTTTGTCATCTCTTTGCTGAATTCCTGCATAGTGACAGCTACCTCTGGGGCTTTCATAAGGTTGTTGACAAGCTTCATCACTTCGGTGCTCTTGGACAAATGACCCACTGTTCTGGTAGTGGCTGAAAGATTACAAAACATGGCAATACATTAGTACAAACCTCAGTTCATAATGAAACAGTTGCATAACCAATGGAACACTGGCTCTTGTGATAAGCTAAACCAAGCTAGTCACATAAATACTTATTCTTCCAACTTGTAAGCAAGAAACGGGGAATGATATATGTAATTTCAAGCTCAAGTCATGGGATTCACGAACAATAGCACTTGCAAGTACCATGGCTGGTAAATTCGCGAAGAAGTAAGCTTCAATACCCATTCTGTAGCATCTACATATTAATGTTGACATTAGTGTCTGTCATGTATTCACGAGCAAGCAACAAAGGATGATATAGGTCATCTGAAGCTCAAGCCACATGATTCATGAGCAATACCAGCACTTGAAAGTAGACTGGCTGGTATACAAAATACAATCAGAGCAATTAAGCTTTAACACACATTCTGTACCAGCTGAGAAAGCAGAGTCAACATATTCGTGAGCACATTACTGTATTTCCTGCATTATTATAGACTAAAGCCAGTTCTTGGGCCAAGGTTAAGTTTTATATCATGATCCATAGAAGCTTGAGGTCCGGTCAACTCCCACCTCGATTGAGGAAGTTTAAACTAGTATGAAGATCAGCACGTTTGTTTAGAAAAAAAAAGATGCACATTAACTGGACTGATTTTCAGAACTTGTGTAGCATTAATGGCACACTGTGAAGACTGAAGACACATATATCCCGAGCAACCAACCATATATGTCTAGCATTTTACCAACTGTCTACCATGATAGCTAGATAGAGGCCATGGGTGAGCTTGAGATAGCTCTTTACCGACAATTTCGCTAAGGTGCATGGAGATGGAGTTGAGCTGGGCCTTGTTCTCGTAGAGCCGGTTGACCGCCTTCCTCGACCGAACCACCTCTTTGGCCAGCGCCTGAAAAGGGAAATCGTCGTCAACACACAGATAGATACCTTCTTTTTTAGGCTGAACAGTGGCTCCAGTATGTATTTTTATGAATTTTGAAATAAGGATATGTACTGGTAGAGGTGCTAGAGGTTAGCAACCAAAACGAGAAATACAAGGCCTTAAGCCCACTAAAGCTAAGTTAGCAAAAATTATTCACACAGTCTGCTATGCCAATGTATGCCTTTTGGACTGCCTTGTGTTTAAGGAGAGTCGTCTCAACCTTAATTTTTTTCCTGCAGCTATATAAAATTGGCTGCACTCCCGAGTCATCCAGATTGCCCAAGCTACCAGCATGATGATCTCCATGCAAAAGGGCTTATCAGTGGCAGTTTTAAGACTCGGCATGGTGACTTGGATATTGTGATGAGTGGCATAAGGAGGCACCCAATTAGGACATAGGTACTGCCAGCAGTTTACAGCAGAAGGACATTGAAAGGACAAGGGAGTTTAGTCATCCATGAAGAAGCTGTTGTGCTGTAGCATTGCTCTGGTAGTTAACCTATTATGCAAAAGAAGCCAAAAGAAAACTTTGTACTTCTGTTTTTAGAGGGAATATTGACAGCACCCCTTCCATAACCATTTCAAAACGGGTATGATCTCTTCATGCCCCATTTGGGATTTATATATATGCCTTAGACACCTTGAAGGATGTCATACGACCTGGAGTATGCTGGGCCTCTAAACCAGTAACAATAGTCTGGAGTTCATAGAACTCATCCAAACCTTCGTCAGGGAGAGGCAAGTGGGAGTGTTCAGATAAATCAGCTGTGTGCTTTGAAACATCCTCATTCTTTGCAAAAAAAAAAAAAAAAAAAAACAAATGCGACTTTTTTTTTCTTGTAAAGGAATTGATCTCCGCTGATCCTTCCAAAGTACCAGAGGTTTTCCATCTCCGAAGCTACAGTTTGCCACCCCTATGAATAGAGTTGGAAATTTTAAGCAGTCCCTCCACCAAAAGGATATGTTTGGAGTCCTTCAAATCAGTAGTGTAGTATAATTCCCATACCAAGTTCACCCAAGGCAGATCGGCTCGATTGTAAAACTTATGAAGGTGCTTCGTGAGAAGGCATCCATTCTGCAATGATAAATACAGTAGGCATCATCGATGTCCAGTCCATTATAAATCACCTTGGCCGATCCGATGTCGTCGCGCTTGGCGGCCTCCCTGATGGCCTTCTCCACCTTCTTCTGCTCCTTCTCCACGTCTGCGCGCGCCGCCCACACCCAAAACCAAAATCGCCACCATCAGTTCGTCGTCCAGAGCTCCGGAGCCGGCTAGTGAAGATCGAACAGGGGGAGAGGAGGAGGACCTCGGATCTGTCGCTCGATGTTGCGGCCCTCGTTACGGAGGCGGCGCTGCCACTCGCGCAGCTGCTGCTGCGGCGTCGGCTTTGGCTTCAGAAGGCTCTTCACGGCCTCCATCCCCGCCGCGAACCGCGCCGCTCCTCCGTGCTCCGGTATGGCCGGAAGCAGGAAGACGCCGGCGCGACAACGAAGGAGTCGCTGCCGTGATTCTGCTGCTGCAAAATGCACCTGGGCTTGGGCTTTGTACGTTTTTTTTTTTGAGGGGTAAACCAGGCCGTCTATTATTCAATAACAAGTAGGATACACATGCCCTCAGGCGGGGCATTCAGCCACATACGACGGCCCGACACATCACATAAAGCACTCCTAGCTAACTTATGAGCCTCATTATTCGACTTTCTACTCTCAAACTTAAACTCAAGAAAATCAAAAGATTGCCGAGCTTCAATGATCTCGGTGATAATATGGGAGTAAACCCCCCTAGTACCCTACTCCAGGTTTTGCACCACCATCTTGCAGTCCGATGCAACCTGCACTCTGGATGCATAGATGTCCCTCGCGAGATCGCATGCCTCCCTACAAGCAAGCGCCTCCAAAGTCTCAGCTTCTGTAACTCCAGCATAAATGAGCGCCGAGGCTCCCAAAAAAACACCGTCGCTACTCCTTGCAATCGCCGCTACAGAACCCCTCCTCAGGTTCTTCCCAACAGCCGCATCAACATTGATTTTCACCATCCCCGACGGTGGCGGGATCCACCTCGGTGCGGTCGTCGCCGTCACAGCCCACTTAGTCCACGGTTGTTTTAGCCCACCTACATTGCCGAGTGTCATCAAGGTTAAACTGGCACACACAAACCTAAAAAAAAGTGACACACACACAATCTCTCAATAAAAAACACTCATACACAAATTAACATTTTTTACGAAGGCGAAAAGACGAGGGATTAGAAGTGGTCAACCCTCCTACCCAACACAACTATTCCTTCTACCATACACGAGCACGACACGTCGGGCGCCATCTTCGGTGGATGGCTTCTGGTGTCAACCATGTGAGGATCAGATAATCTCCGTAGAAAAGAGGAAGATGAGAAAGGGTCAGACATAATACTATAAAAAAAAATAAACAAGCATGCCTAGATCAGAAAGAATCCGGATGGTATAGACACTTCCTCTAGATCCATCATCCTGAGGATCGAGGAGATCGAAAGAGCCACCGCATCGGGTGGGTGGGGGACATCTAGAGGAACCTTCTTCACCACCGCCTTCACCATCATCGAAGTCAAAGCCGTCACGGCTCGATGTCCAAACTATGAAAACCTCACTTTTATGAAGTATGCAAAATAAGTTTCCAGGGTTCCGGTCACTTTGTGTCGCCTCGCTGGAGAAGTGCCCAGACGCATTTTCGGTCACGGCTGATGCAAACGGTCGCTCAGCGTCCGTTTACGTCACCCCGTTGGAGATGCCCTAAGTAGCTCCTCTCAAATGTCTCTATGCCCATGATCTGGAGCCTCCAAGAACCAAACAAAAGAGACGATGATGGTGTATACGTGCTGCGCGCCATGAGAACTTGTCCAGTGCTGGCGTTGAGACGGACACACCAATGTCCCTGGCGGCATGGACATTCAGTAGCAGTTGCTTAAGTATGGGAGTTACTATGTCGATGATGTGGCATTCAGTAGGGTTGTCCGTATAATGTGAAGAACGAACTTTCTGCAGGGTGGGCGAGTGCACAGTGATGTTGGAGATAGGAAAGGTGCATTTAGCTCTTGCAGGCCGGGGCAGCGGTTGACCAAGGCGCCAATGTCGATGATGCCAGAATACCCTGATAGGTATAGCCTTGAGCGCCACTACGGAAACGCGTCGAGGTGCCGACGGTCAGATCTTGTGCCGACGGCAAAATATCGGGGCCGTCGGCACATGACCCGTTCCGGCCAGGCCAGTAGGTTAGCCGTCGGCACATGAAGGTCTGTGCCGACGGTTGTCGTCGGCACAGTTTCGATCGTCGGCACAGCCTCTCCGTCGTAACGGTGAAGTAACAGCGTCAGCCCTGTGCCGACGGCTTTGCCGTCGGCATAGCTATTTTTCATTTTACCACATTAATCTTCGAAAAATCATAACTAAATCATTATAATTCAGAAAAATACAAATAATATATCAAAATTTTCAGAAAAATAAGATCTATCTTGGAAAAATATGAAACACGGAATATTGAAACTATCTCAAAAAATCTTCAAAAAATGAGCTATCATGTCTGATGTTTTATGGATTTCACACAGAACAACCAATGTTATGGCTAGAATCGTCGCATAGTTTGTGATAATGTGCCCATATTGTGCACACATGTGCATCTTGGGATGTCTTACGATGTTGTAGGAGGAAGTTTTCCATTTGTAGCCTCAGCCCCGGGCAAAGGATCTTCTTACCCGCCGTTTTGAATATAGTTTGAAACGGGCATAAAAATTTCGAAAACGATCCAAACAATGTGAAACCTTTGCGTGGTGTCATATTTGCAAGGAAAAATATTAAAGTTGGAAAATTGCGAACATCACAAAAAATCCTTCACAAAATGAGCTATCATGTTCGAGGTTTCATGACATTTAGGTCAAACAACCAATGTTATGGATAGAATCGTGGCATAGTTTGTGATAATGTGCCCATGTTGTGCAGCCATGTGCATCTTGGGATGTCTTACGATGTTGTAGGAGGAAATTTTCCATTTCATCGCACGAAAAAATCATTTTCCATTTTTGAGGAGTCAAAAACGGGGTGTTTTGTGAAGCAACCACCAAATTAATGTTTCACATTGGTACCAACGCATTTTTCAAAAATACTAGACCACATAATATGGACAATTTCTAAACCGGTGTATCTGGAACCTTTCCGTCCACCCCTCATGAAAATGACAAATTCCTGCCGAATCGGTAGGAGGCCAACCAGATTTGAACTACAGGTACATGATATAATGCTCAGGATTTTTTGTAAAAATAATTTTTAGGTTCAAAACATGCTATTTCATCAGAGATCTAGTGCAAGTTTGGCGAGCCTCAGCCCCGGGCAAAGGATCTTCTTGCCCGCCGTTTTGTATATAGTTTGAAACGGGCATAAAAATTTCGAAAACGATCCAACCAATGTGAAACCTTCGCGTGGTGTCATATTATGTGTCATATTTGCAAGGAAAAATATTAAAATTGGAAAATTGCGAACATCACAAAAAATCCTTCACAAAATGAGCTATCATGTTCGAGGTTTCATGACATTTAGGTCAAACAACCAATGTTATGGAAAGAATCGTGGCATAGTTTGTGATAATGTGCCCATATTATGCACACATGTGAATCTTGGGATGTCTTGCAGGAGGAAGTTTTCCATTTCATCGCACGAAAAAATCATTTTCCATTTTTGAGGTGTCGAAAACGGGGTGTTTTGTGAAGCAACCACCAAATTAAAGTTTCACATTGATACCAACACATTTTTTAAAAAATACTAGACCAACTAAGATGGAAAATTTCTTAACCGGTGTATCTGGAACCTTTCCGTCCATCCCTCATGAAAATGACAAATTCCTGCCGAGTCGGCAGGGAGGCCCGCTGATTTGAACTACTGGTACATGATCTAATGCTCATGAATTTTTGGAAAAGTTATTTTTAGATTCAAAATATGATATAGATGTCATATTTGGATTCCTCTCATTTTTCTAATCGATTTAGACATATTATTTGTCAAATTTTAATTTACGGATTTAAAAATATTAATTATTCCATATTAAATAAAAAAGAAAAAATAAATCATTTTATTGTCCATTTGAATTCAAGATTAATATACTTATTCTTGTAGTTTATGTAGGTAATTGTTTGGAATTCAAAAATTTATGATGCGCGACATCAAGTAATAAGGGTTAATAGTATTGATATTATATTATTGTCAACAAGGTGTCATTTCTTTCATGGAATCTAGTCTAAATGGAACCGAGAAGTTAAGCATGTGATGGCGTGTAACTCACACGTTCGTTGGGAACCCCAAGAGGAAGGTATGATGCGCACAGCAGCAAGTTTTCCCTCAGAAAGAAACTAAGGTTTATCGAACCAGGAGGAGCCAAGAAGCACGTTGAAGGTTGATGGCGGCGGGATGTAGTGCGGCGCAACATCGAGAGATTCAGCGCCAACGTGGAACCTGCACAACACAACCAAAGTACTTTGCCCCAACGAAACGAGTGAGGTTGTCAATCTCACCGGCTTGCTGTAACAAAGGATTAACCGTATTGTGTGGAAGATGATTGTTTGCAAGAAAATAGTAAAGAACAAGTATTGCGACAGATTTGTATTTCGGTATAAAAGAATGGACCGGGGTCCACAGTTCACTAGAGGTGTCTCTCTCATAAGATAAAAGCATGTTGGGTGAACAAATTACGGTCGGGCAATTGACAAATAGAGAGGGCATAACAATGCACATACATGTCATGATAAGTACACCTGAGATTTAATTGGGCATTACGACAAAGTACATAGACCGCCATCCAAGCTGCATCTATGCCTAAAAAGTCCACCTTCGGATTATCATCCGAACCCCTTCCGGTATTAAGTTGTAAAATAACGAGACAATTGCATTAAGTATGGTGCGTAATGTAATCAACAACTACATCCTTAGACATAGCATCAATGTTTTATCCCTAGTGGCAACAGCAATCCACAACCTTAGAACTTTGTCATCCTTGTCCCGAGATATCAATGGAGGCATGAACCCACTATCGAGCATAAATAATCCCTCTTGGAGTTAAGAGCAAAAACTTGGCCGAGCCTCTACTAATAATGGAGAGCATGCAAGATCATAAACAACACATAGGTAATAACTTGATAATTAACATAACATGGTATTCTCTATCCATCGGATCCCGACAAACACAACATATAGTATTACGAGATAGATGATCTTGATCATGTTAGGCAGCTCACAAGATCCAACAATGAAGCACAATGAGGAGAAAACAACCATCTAGCTACTGCTATGGACCCATAGTCCGGGGGTGAACTACTCACTCATCACTCCGGAGGCGACCATGGCGGTGAAGAGTCCTCCGGGAGATGAATCCCCTCTCCGGCGGAGTGCCGGAGGACATCTCCGAGAATCCCCAGAGATGGGATTGGCGGCGGCGGCGTATCGGAAGGTTTTCCGTATCGTGGCTCTCGGTGCTGGGGGTTTCGCGACGGAGGCTTTTAGTAGGCGGAAGGGCAACGTGGGGGCCACACGAGGGCCCCACGCCATAGGTCGGCGCGGCCGGGGCACGGGCCGCGCCGCCCTATGGTGGCGGCGCCTCGTGGCCCCACTTCGACTCCTCTTCGGTCTTCCGGAAGCTTCGTGGCAAAATAGGACCACGGGCGTTGATTTCGTCCAATTCGAGAATATTTCGTTACTAGGATTTACGAAACCAAAAACAGCAGAAAACGACAAGCGGCTCTTCGGCATCTTGTTAATAGGTTAGTTCCAGAAAATGCACGAATATGACATAAAGTGTGCATAAAACATGTAGATATCATCAATAATGTGGCATGGAACATAAGAAATTGTCGATACGTCGGAGACGTATCAGCATCCCCAAGCTTAGTTACTGCTCGTCCCGAGCAGGTAAAACGATAACAAAGATAATTTACGAAGTGACATGCCATCATAACCTTGATCATACTATTTGTAAACATATGCAATGAATGCAGCGATCAAAACAATGGTAATGACATGAGTAAACAAGTGAATCATAAAGCAAAGACTTTTCATGAATAATACTTCAAGACAAGCATTAATAAGTCTTGCATAAGAGTTAACTCATAAAGAAATAAATCAAAGTAAAGGTATTGAAGCAACAAAGGAAGATTAAGTTTCAGCGGTTGCTTTCAACTTGTAACATGTATATCTCATGGATAATTGTCAACATAGAGTAATATAACAAGTGCAATATGCAAGTATGTAGGAATCAATGCACAGTTCACACAAGTGTTTGCTTCTTGAGGTGGAGAGAGATAGGTGAACTGACTCAACATAAAAGTAAAAAGAATGGTCTTTCAAAGAGGAAAGCATCGATTGCTATATTTGTGCTAGAGCTTTTATTTTGAAAACATGAAACAATTTTGTCAACGGTAGTAATAAAGCATATGTGTTATGTAAATTATATCTTACAAGTTGCAAGCCTCATGCATAGTATACTAATAGTGCCCGCACCTTGTCCTAATTAGCTTGGACTACCGGATCATCGCAATACACATGTTTTAACCAAGTGTCACAATGGGGTACCTCCATGCCGCCTGTACAAAGGTCTAAGGAGAAAGCTCGCATTTTGGATTTCTCGCTTTTGATTATTCTCAACTTAGACATCCATACCGGGACAACATGGACAACAGATAATGGACTCCTCTTTAATGCATAAGCATGTGGCAACAATTATTATTCTCATATGAGATTGAGGATATATGTCCAAAACTGAAACTTCCACCATGAATCATGACTTTAGTTAGCGGCCCAATGTTCTTCTCTAACAATATGCATGCTCCAACCATTAAGGTGGTAGATCTCTCTTACTTCAGACAAGACGGACATGCATAGCAACTCACATGATATTCAACAAAGAATAGTTGATGGCGTCCCCAGAAACATGGTTATCGCACAACAAGCAACTTATTAAGAGATAAAGTGCATAAGTACATATTCAATACCACAATAGTTTTTAAGCTATTTGTCCCATGAGCTATATATTGTAAAGGCGAATGATGGAATTTTAAAGGTAGCACTCAAGCAATTTACTTTGGAATGGCGGAGAAATACCATGTAGTAGGTAGATATGGTGGACACAAATGGCATAGTGGTTGGCTCAAGGATTTTGGATGCATGAGAAGTATTCCCTCTCGATACAAGGTTTAGGCTAGCAAGGTTATTTGAAACAAACACAAGGATGAACGGTGCAGCAAAACTCACATAAAAGACATATTGTAAACATTATAAGACTCTACACGTCTTCCTTGTTGTTGAAAACTTAATACTAGATATTATCTAGACTCTAGAGAAACCAAATATGCAAACCAAATTAGCAAGCTCTAAGTGTTTCTTCATTAATGGGTGCAAAGTATATGATGCAAGAGCTTAAACATGAGCACAACAATTGCCAAGTATCAAATTATCCAAGACATTTTAGAATTACTACATGTAGCATTTTCCAATTCCAACCATATAACAATTTAACGAAGAAGAAACTTCGCCATGAATACTATGAGTAAAGCCTAAGGACATACTTGTCCATATGCTACAGCGGAGCGTGTCTCTCTCCCACAAAGTGAATGCTAGGATCCATTTTATTCAAACAAAACAAAAACAAAAACAAACCGACGCTCCAAGCAAAGTGCATAAGATGTGACGGAATAAAAATATAGTTTCAGGGGAGGAACCTGATAATGTTGTCGATGAAGAAGGGGATGCCTTGGGCATCCCCAAGCTTAGACGCTTGATTCTTCTTAGAATATGCAGGGGTGAACCACCGGGGCATCCCCAAGCTTAGAGCTTTCACTCTCCTTGATCATATTGTATCATACTCCTCTCTTGATCCTTAAAAACTTCCTCCACACCAAACTCGAAACAACTCATTAGAGGGTTAGTGCACAATAAAAATTAACATGTTCAGGGGTGACACAATCATTCTTAACACTTCTGGACATTGCATAAAGCTACTGGACATTAATGGATCAAAGAAATTCATCCAACATAGCAAAAGAGGCAATGCGAAATAAAAGGCAGAATCTGTCAAAACAGAACAGTCCGTAAAGATGGATTTTATTAGGGCACCAGAATTGCTCAAATGAAAATGCCCAAATTTAATGAAAGTTGCGTACATATCTGAGGATCACTCACGTAAATTGGCTTAATTTTCTGAGTTACCTACGAGAGAATTAGACCCAGATTCGTGACAGCAAAGAAATCTGTTTCCGCGCAGTAATCCAAATCTAGTATTCACTTTACTATCAAAGACTTTACTTGGCACAACAAAACATAAAACTAAGATAAGGGGAGGTTGCTACAGTAGTAAACAACTTCCAAGACTCAAATATAAAACAAAAATACTGTAGTAAAAACATGGGTTGTCTCCCATAAGCGCTTTTCTTTTACGCCTTTCAGCTAGGCGCAGAAAGTGTATATCAGCGGGGTTTGGAGTTTTCTCAACCATGCATAGTATATTGGATACATAAGTTTCAGCATCCCCCTTTTCATTAGTCTTGGGCTTGCTACTCTCATCGAACAAATTTTCAGGAACAAGCCAAGCATAGTTATTTTCTAGTGCATCATTCATAGCTAGGAGTTTACATGGTATTGGTGCTTTGATCTCCCCACCATCATTAATATTATTAGTGTACCTTATTCTATCCATGTCCATTTTTTCAAGGAGACCAACAAAATTATTATGAGAACCAAGCATATTAAATTTAGCAAAGACCTTTCTAGCCTCTCTTGCTAGACCACCAAATTCTCTAAGAAGGGTTTCTAAAACAAAATCTTTCTTTTCCCCCTCTTCCATATCACCGAGTGTAAGAAACATGTGTTGGATTATAGGATTGAGATTAACAAATTTAGTTTCCAACATGCGAACTAAAGCAGCAGCAGCAATTTCATAAGTAGGAGCAAGTTCTACCAAGTGTCTATCTTCAAAATCTTCAACGATACTAACATGACTGAAAAATTCTTGTATATTGTTTCTCCCAATTATAGACCCGCGTCCTACCGGTATGTCTTTTGTGGTAAAATTAAAAGGAAACATGATGAATCAAGTAAAGTAAATGCAAGTAACTAATTTTTTTTTGTGTTTTTGATATAAAGTGCAAGTAAATAAAGTAAAACTAGCAACTAATTTTTTTGTGTTTTGATATAATGCAGCAAACAAAGTAGTAAATAAAATTAAGCAAGACAAAAACAAAGTAAAGAGATTGGGAAGTGGAGACTCCCCTTGGAGCGTGTCTTGATCTCCCCGGCAACGGCGCCAAAAAAAGAGCTTGATGGCGTGTAACTCACACGTTTGTTGGGAACCCCAAGAGGAAGGTATGATGCGCACAGCAGCAAGTTTTCCCTCAGAAAGAAACCAAGGTTTATCGAACCAGGAGGAGCCAAGAAGCACGTTGAAGGTTGATGGCGGCGGAATGTAGTGCGGCGCAACACCGGAGATTCCGGCGCCAACGTGGAACCTGCACAACACAACCAAAGTACTTTGCCCCAACGAAACGAGTGAGGTTGTCAATCTCACCGGCTTGCTGTAACAAAGGATTAACCGTATTGTGTGGAAGATGATTGTTTGCAAGAAAACGAGTAAAGAACAAGTATTGCGAGCAGATTTGTATTTCGAGTATAAAAGAATGGACCGGGGTCCACAGTTCACTAGAGGTGTCTCTCCCATAACATAAAAGCATGTTGGGTGAACAAATTACAGTCGGGCAATTGACAAATAGAGAGGGCATAACAATGCACATACATGTCATGATAAGTACAGTGAGATTTAATTGGGCATTACGACAAAGTACATAGACCGCCATCCAAGCTGCATCTATGCCTAAAAAGTCCACCTTCGAGGTTATCATCCGAACCCCTTCCGGTATTAAGTTGTAAAACAACGAGACAATTGCATTAAGTATGGTGCGTAATGTAATCAACAACTACATCCTTAGACATAGCATCAATGTTTTATCCCTAGTGGCAACAGCAATCCACAACCTTAGAACTTTCTGTCAATGTCCCAGATATCAATGGAGGCATGAACCCACTATCGAGCATAACTACTCCCTCTTGGAGTTAAGAGCAAAAACTTGGCCAGAGCCTCTAGTAATAACGGAGAGCATGCAAGATCATAAACAACACATAGGTAATAACTTGATAATTAACATAACATGGTATTCTGTATCCATCGGATCCCGACAAACACAACATATAGTATTACAGATAGATGATCTTGATCATGTTAGGCAGCTCACAAGATCCAACAATGAAGCACAATGAGGAGAAGACAACCATCTAGCTACTGCTATGGACCCATAGTCCAGGGGTGAACTACTCACTCATCACTCCGGAGGCGACCATGGCGGTGAAGAGTCCTCCGTGAGATGAATCCCCTCTCCGGCAGGGTGCCGGAGGAGATCTCCAGAATCCCCCGAGATGGGATTGGCGGCGACGACGTCTCTGGAAGGTTTTCCGTATCGTGGCTCTCGGTACTGGGGGTTTCGCGACGGAGGCTTTTAGTAGGCGGAAGGGCAACGTGGGGGGCCACACGAGGGCCCCACGCCATAGGTCGGCGCGGCCGGGGCCCGGGCCGCGCCGCCCTATGGTGGCGGCGCCTCGTGGCCCCACTTCGACTCCTCTTCGGTCTTCCGGAAGCTTCGTGGCAAAATAGGACCCCGGGCATTGATTTCGTCCAATTCCGAGAATATTTCGTTACTAGGATTTCTGAAACCAAAAACAGCAGAAAACGACAACTAGCTCTTCGGCATCTTGTTAATAGGTTAGTTCCAGAAAATGCACGAATATGACATAAAGTGTGCATAAAACATGTAGATATCATCAATAATGTGGCATAGAACATAAGAAATTATCGATACGTCAGAGACGTATCAGCGTGCTAGGGGTGGAGTAGTGTGAGGATGGGTGACTGACCGGGAAGTCTGATCATGAGTGGAATTTGACCTAATGTTAAGTGTAGTTAGAGTTAAAATAATGCTTGTGAGAGATTAAAAAAATTGGGATAAAAAATTTAAAAAAAAAATTTGAAAAAATTTGAAAAAAAAAAATTCAAAAAAATCGAGCCAAAATTGCCAAACGGCGTTATTTCTATGCCGACGGCAAAGCCGTCGGCACAGGATGCTGTGCCGACGGCCAGCCTGTGCCGACGGTTACTTTGTCTGTGCCGAGGCCATATTGTGCCGACGGCAAGGTGCCGACGGTTGCCGTCGGCACAGACGTGGGCCGACGGTGAGGCAGGCTGTGCCGACGGCCGCCGGCCGTCGGCAGCTTGGCGGGTTCCCGTAGTGCGCCAAGAAATCGCTGGCCGGCAACCTTGTGAACCAAACATTTTGTATGCTCATCGCGATCGACATCGAGGTGGCACGGGGTAAGCAGGGAATACCGACATTTACCTTTGTGTCGAACGTGCTGAATTTGACTCCCTCGTAGCTGTCAATGAAGATAAACTCATGGGGAGAAATCCTGGTGACACCCACTTTTGTTGTGGTGGTAGGGTGATACCATACTAGTGTAGGATGAACTTGTGATCCACTTTTGGAATGATCATGCATGCCCATGTTAGTTTATCATTTACTGTCAACACTTGTAGTTCTATTGCTCTGTTATGAGTTGGTTCATGGTTGTGATCAATTACCTGTTCTTCTTATGCCGTGCTAGTGGTATGTGGTGTTCCACAGATGGGTTCTAGGAATCTACAGCTCGTGAAGGGTGTGTCAAGATCAGGTCAGTGGCTACTCCAACAACAGTTACCGAGGGTATGGAACATTGAAGGAGGCACATCAAGAGTACCTCACCTTCCTGGCAGATGAGTTATTCGATGAGCCAGTGCCATTAGCACAACTACCGTCGGAGGAAGTGCATGCTCTACAAGGAGCACCATCGGAGGTACGTCCGAGTCGGGTCAAAGATTACATCATCGTCTTCCTCATCGTAGTGATCGTGAGGATCTTCTTCTTCGACCTAGTGTCTGATCGTATGTAACATGTTATGGCACGGTATTCTCACCCTATTTGAATTGTTTTTTGACAGAACCCTATTTGAATTGTTGTAAGGATATGGAACTGTGATTTTAGCAACCAAACAACTGATTCATGTTTTCGTGCGTGCAAGTTGGGCTGGAAACGGGAACCAAACAATGGGGCCTTGCTTCCATCTCCGGTGCAGAAAGGCCGCTCAGGCTGCCAAACGACCCGCGTTTCATAGCCCATTGCTCGTTCACAACACGCAGTGAGGCCCATCTCGCTGACGCAGTGGTGCATGAATTTCATGTAGGATACCAAACACGTCCTATATGTTCAACGGATAAGCCCTCTTGGGTGTTGACTTGGGAGACCCAATATATAGTTGTTGTCCAAGGCTTTATTGACGGTGCACTTTTCCGTTTGGAGGCTTTTAGTACTTTATTATCGCTAAACTTCACCATACCTTTATAGGCAAGTGAAGCCCAATTCTTTTTTTTTTTTTTTGCGAAAAGCCCAATTCTATTCCTCGTGAGTACGCGCTTTTGTACTCACTCCTCTTTCTCCCGCTTTAATTATCGGCAAATCGCTAGCCCGATTTTGGTACATGTATGGGATCAACGAGGTTACCCATTACCCAAACTCCCAGAACAATAATTGTAGTCATTTCAGTGTAATAAGAAAAATGCATCCGAACGTAGTAAAGCCCTTCTCCTGCGCCCCGGTCACCTAACAAGAATACGAACAGTAACGCACTACACAATACGTCAATACGGATACTTTGACTGACAATATGCCAGACACTAGTCACTACCCTGATGCACCATCACTCGATGCTTTCATCGGCGCAACTGCTCTCCCGTGAAGTTTGTCTCATCATTTCTACGGAAGGCCCCGCCATAACCATGTCAATATGCTTATCCCGCGCTGTCATCTTAGCTCCTTGAGCCCATCCCTGGAGGGCGTGGCGCACATTATCGCTGAAGAGCTCCTTCTGGCAGGAGCTTCCCATCTACATGCTCAGAAGATAGACAGTCCGTTACTAATCTGTATAGACGACTGGAAACTTGTACACGAGTAGAGACATGATGTCCGATGCACCTGTGTTACAATTGCATACAGAGGCAGGGTGATGTAGCTGCAGATAAATTGAATAATGACCCTGCAATTACGAGGTCAAGGACGTAGTGAGTCCAGAGCAAGATCGTGCTGAATTTTTTCATACGGGAGAAACATATAAAATACCCAATAACAAGCCTTGGCACGGTATATCCAACTTTCCCCATGACGCAGGAGTTGAATCCATAGGTGATCTACAGCGGAAGCAGGCAGAAAAATTCGTGATCGGTCATTGCATCCTAAATTCCTAACTGAATGCGATTCATAAACGGCATCGCGTAATACTTACCAGTATCCAGAAAAAGTATGCGATCTCAAACGCATTCTGGAACAGGATGAAGTGGATTAGGCTCAGGATAATCCTTGGCCGTCCAAACCAGAAAAGGTCATCTGATGGATTTAGAACCAAATCACCTCTTATCACATTTGCCCTATCATGTACTTCCCGAGCTAGCAGATTGATGACGTGCTGCAGTTTGGTGCCAATGGCCAACAGAAGCTGCAAAGAGGATATAGCAGTGCCCACTGCCCAGTAAGCACGTACTCCCAAATATCTATACACTATTCACGGTGTGGCTGATATTCCTACATGTTGCTTAATACATTTTTTAGATTACATGTTGTTTAATACTGGCTAGGAAAAAAATTAGTACTGCTGGGCTTTTGTTCTAATTTCCAGCATCAGAAGAATTTGAAGCAGTCATGCCTCACATTGAAATGTCTGAAGTGATATCACATTGAAACATCGTGTTATTGTATATGCACTTACCAGAAGAGGAAGGAATGCAATCCAAAAGTATGTGTGCCAGCCTGCATATAGTAAAAACGGGGCAGAAGTTATCTGAAATGTTATTGACAAGGGTAAAAAACAATTTTGGGGAACACCACTCTACGGCTGTTTGCCTTTACCCAAAACATAAGTTCAGATTTTCAAATTGAAAGACGTGTTCTAATCTAAGATTTGAAATGAGAGCTGTTTTTCAGAAAAAAAAAATTTAACAAATGATTTTTGAAACCCAGACTAACTTCCGACGAGCGGAGCGAGGTCCATCGCCGGAGACTTCGACCAAAACAGGTTGATGCCACCATCTATATATACCTCTTCTAAGCCACCGGGTAGGATTTATCAGATTATAAGATAACCCATGGCGTTTGTAAACATCGATATAGTGAAGTTTTGCTGGCTGACACCCGTGGTTTTTTCCCTCTGTGTTGGAGGGGTTTTCCACGTTAAAATCTTGTGTCTCTGCATCAATTTTCTTTTCGTTCTTCATTATTTTCTTGTCGCGTTTACAAAAGGGAAATCTACACGCAAGCACACACAAACGCACACACACAACATCCACGTGCGTGTACACACGCAAGCATACGCATGCGTGTCCGTTTTAGAAAGGATTTAAACTGTACCATTAATATTCAGCAAGAGATAGAACACCACGAATATCCACATGTACCATCTGAAAGAAAATTAACAATGCTAATTAGCTTCTTGTTTTTCTTAGAACAATATAAAAAGCATGGACAACTCTTTGGATTACCTTATCCCAACTACTTTCTTAAAATCGTTCTGTAAAACCCTCATCAAGTACTTGTGGAAATCAAATACTGTATGTCCACTGAAGTGATTCTGCAATACAAAAATGGCGTCAACTTTCAACAGACAAGAGAGGACACACGGCGGTGATGCAGTGATGCTTACATTGATAAAACCGAGACGCATTGTGGTGTAGTCTATTTTAGTTACTGACCCATAGAACTGCTTAACAAAAGAATGCTGAATGACATTCAACAAAGCTTGATTAGTCCAACATAACCCAAAATAAAATATCTGATATAATAGTCATGGTATGATTTTCTTACCAGCCAACCCAATATTCTTGAATCCTGGTCAACAGCATAAAAATGATTCCTAACAAATAAATGTTGACGCACAAAGGAAAACCTGGTAGACCCTGCAGTTAAAGATGGATTTATATATCGTCCAATTGCTAACAAAACGTTTGAAATTGTAACGAAAGTCGCTTTTTCTTAGTTTATCCATTTTCGTTTCACAGAAGAGAACAATTGCTGTCAACCGAGAAGGCAACAAGTCTATTGTTGGCAGCACGAAAAATGGTCTAAGTACCACTTCTTGCGTTGTAATCGACTGTATGAAATTCACTTTCCCATTGTTTCCATTGACGTATCTGAGTCAGAGAAGATGGTGAAATCAGCTAAAATAGCAAAGCAAACCCTGTTATTGCATATTATGCAGCTTACGTAATTCGTCAGAGACTTACCTTTGCAACTCCTAAAATCATTGTTGAAACACTGAACAAAACGTGCGCGACAGCCAGCACAAGTACGAAAATTACCAGCTGATGTATAACTTCACTGGACAACAATAGAACTTTTCCCTGTTTAAACAAACGCTTGAGATCACGTGTATCACCAAATCGTAGAAAGATCTGAAGATTGCATAGTTTCCCTTATCAACAGTACTATTTAATACTGAATTGGTAGTATTGAGAAATGTAAAATGGGTCTGTCATTAGGAAGTTTTTTTTTGTTCAGCCTACAAATATGCTAAAACGGAGGACATGCTGCATAAAAAAAGCCGGACCACTTGTATTGAAAAACCCATTTGTCCTTTGTAAGCTTTTTCGAAATGGAGGGAGTACCTTGACTTCTGCATCGAAAAGATGCATACAACCTTTTTATTAAATTATTCAACAAAGGTATACAAAAAAATCATACAGCAAACTACCTAAAGTCACCACGCAATACCTACACACCCGACAACGAGTGAGGATCATGTCAACAGGGCATTATTCCCTTAGAAAACAATGAAAAACTCTCATCACCTAAGAACTAAGAACATCGCATACCCAGAGACACCCACTGATCGAAGCGAGAGCACTCATTTGTGCTAGTAGACTCTTTAGAGCAAGAACAATAGTGTAACCAACTACCGGCTATATAGTCATATATAAAGATTTCACAAATAAATCTTCATACAATAAATTGGCTATTAGATTGGCTGTACTACGCCCGTCCTAGTGCATAGGGCTTCCACGTATTCTTAGATTGTCAATTTGGTCAACATAATATCAATTATAAAATATAAAAATTATATCATTAAAAAGTAGAACATCTAAGCTCTCTAATGATATATGCTTTGTTATATATTTCTCCTATTGCGACTCCAACCACTGGGCTATGCCCACGTCCTCATCATGATTTAATTTACAATCTACCTATACCGGAACAAAGGGAGCACATATATTTAAGTATTAAATGGTTGCATAGGGATTTTTTGCATGCAAAACACAAAAGGTAGGGAAGAGCCGGCTATAGCATCTACCGCAAGCTGGATGCGGGCTCCATCATTTTGATTTTTGTGCTACACCTAGGCTACAAGTTGTCGGCTCTCTTCTCTTTATCCTCCACATCAGAGTTTGCTGATGTGTAATGGCTTGTAGCCTGTAGATTAGGATCTATTGTACTTCCTATTAGCGAGCACCTCATGCACAGGCTACAGAAGTTGTCACCACTATCTACTACTGATCCATCTTCAGGACAAAGATCTGCATAGCAGTTGCCACGTCTACCATCGATGCCCTGCCGCCATGGCGCCAGACAATTGCCCCGTCCTGCGCGTGTGCATCACATCGTGTCCACCACCGAGGCCCTGTCTCTCGACGCCGTCGAGACTCACCGTCATCGATGCCGTAGATGCAACATTGCTCCACCTGGGTCCACGCGCAAGAAGCACTCGAAAATTTTCTCCTAGCCACTAAAGCTATCCACTTGTCTATTTAGCCGATAAATATCTCCAAACATGATGCACCCATGGGGGTGACGACACATGAAAGGTGCCATCATCATATCTGGGAAGCCTGAATCTAAGGTTTCCCGCGGAGCACGTATGGAACAAGAAAAGCCACCACAATGCCCCCAACGATCCAACGAGGTATATGAAGCCCACAGGCGCCGCTGTTGATAGAATATTCTCGCGTCCACACCGGCTGGGCCACCATCTCCACCATTCAGTCGACCACCATGTCCCAAGGGAGCGTACAATCTTCCCAGGAGCCACGACAAGGACGGTGCCACCGCTTGTATCCCATTGCCGCTAGGGTGGATTCTCAAAGGTGGAGGAATCCACTTCACGCTCGTGACCGACACACCATTTACAAGCATGCACTGAGCTGAGGCACCATCTCGAGGGTCGCTGCGGCCACTCCTCATAACCGCGACGGAGAAGGGGCCCTCCACCGCGACCCCCCTCGATCTGGCTTTGCCCTCCGGTGATCTAGCGGTTGTATGGTGAGGGGCAACGGTGGCCTACCCTAGATGTCTAGGGGAGGTCATGGGTGGAGGAGGGGTGAAGCTTCGTTGTAAGGTAATTGTGAGTTTTACACAACTAACCATGGAGTGCATGGATCTCATCTGCGCGACGAACACACGACGATATAGCAGGCTACGAGTGGGGAGGCATAGCTGCTGCTGAAAACAGAATCCCAACTGCGGTTATTGGTGATGGTGGAGTTTATGCATCACTATCCTTATGAAGGCATCATTGTTGCAGTCATCCTCTTTGTCGCATGGACTGCTCTGGGGGAAAACTAGATCTAGGACTCCCTGAATGAACGGCGGCGCCTTCTGGTGCTTGTTCATGCGTTGCGCGTTGTGGGTATGCTAGATTCGTGGTGCGTCCGGCATGCCATAGGGTGGCTTGGTGAGACCTTCATGTTGGAAATATACACTAGTGGCAATAATAATATAGTCATTATCATATTTCCTTGCTTTTGATAATATTTTATACTTCATGCTAGAATTGTATTAAGTGGAAATATTAATACTAGTGTGGTTTGTAAACAACACTGTGTCCCTAGAAACCATCTACTAGACTAGTCCATTGGTCAGTGACGGTTAAGATTTCGTGACCATACACATGTGTTGTCGATTAACAACGGGGTCATCTCATTAAAAGAATAGCATGATAGAAAATACATAAATGAAGCAAAGCAATACAATCTTATCAACGTTTAACTGCTGTAGCTTTCCAATGTAAAATATATACAAATCCCTAGACAATGATACTATGTCACTTCCTAGTACTGGATTAACACTTTAAGGTGATCAAACGTCACTTCATAATTAGGTGATCATAAAGGTATTTTTGTGTATATCATAAAGTAATTGTTGAGTTGCATTTATCAAAAACAGGATTTTTCCATCTTTGTTCAAACGATAAAGATCTTCGTTAAAAGTGTGGGAATCATTATGAACATTCAGGTCCCACTCTAGATTTTTTATCGGAGAGGTGTCTCGATCATGTCCACTGATTCTAGAACCTGTAGGGTCACACACTTAACGCTCAACATCACTATGGTAAAAATGGGATATTAAGAAAGGTGAGTCCGGAGATTGTTCGTAGAGAATGATCCAGAGAATCATATTTATATAAGGGAAATTGATTTTAGGGTCCCGAAAAAGTTTGGAATTTTCTTGTATCGTAGCGAGAATCTTCTAGAAGGTTTTGGGGTCCCACAATGGGGCCCTATCCTAGAGGGAACACATGGGGTAGATGGGTAGAACACCATGGCCTACATGGGCCAGGCGTCCATCCTATCATGGCACATGCGCTCCATACCAAGGGATAAGGAAGAATCCCTTGAATTAAGGGGAGAACATGGGAGGCAAGGTCCCCCCTAGCCGCTGGCCAAGAGACTTGGAGTGGGGGCCAATTTGGCCGCACCCCTTCTGACAAGGTATTAACTTGTCGATGCCTACAAGTTGTAGACTAGGGTTTCGCGGAAAGTAGAGGGCAAGTAGATCTCGAAGGTTTCAGTCAAAAAGGTGCTCGACTGCTAAAAGCTAGGGTTGATGTTAAAAATGATTCGATCCTTTCTTTCTCCCTCGGCTCCCCTTTATATAGGAGGTGGAGCCGAGGTTTTCGTATCGTACCAGGTACAAAGTCTCGGAGACTTATTTGAGTCCTTCCCGTAATAATACAAGTCTATTATTCCTAATCTATCTCTATTTTCCATATCGACGCTTATTGGGCTTCCGAGCTTTATAAACTTCGGCTCGTGGGCCTTCAGTAACTCCCGAGTACCTTATTCGGCAGTCCCATCAGGGATACCTATGTCACCTTCCCTTACCCTACATAAACTGAGGGGAGGGCAGGGTGTCGGCCAATTCAATCCCTTGCCACCAGACCCCATGCTACCCTCTCTCTCCCTACGCTCCTACGTGCAGGTGAAGCCCTGGCCACAGAAATCTCCACCGTAGCATCCACCGTATTCGCGTTGCTGGCATGTAGATTCCATCTACATCTCCATCATACTTTTTGGATGAAGAAGGAGGATGCGGTCTTGTGCTGCAACGTGTGCATAACTCGGAGGCCCCACTGGTTGCGATGAGGATCGGAGTGGATCCCGAAGGGAACAACTACATCAACCACGTTAAATGCGTTTTCGCTTAACGATCTATAAGGGTATGTAGATGTAAATCTCTCTCACACTACTTGCATCTTGTAGATTGGATCTTGGCTCTTGTATATTAAATGTAATTTTTTATGTTCTTCATGGGAAGGCCTCCTCTCCCATGTCTGGACCACTGTCCCAAAGCCATTGGCCAGCAAGGCCCTCTCGCACCGAGCATGCAACATACCTCCTTTGGGAGACCATCTTAGCCACATTCGGTGCAATCTCTGCCACTTTAGCACCATCCAGCCACATGTCAGTCCGGAACCAAGCTCGCTCACCAATGCCCATAATATAGCAGGTAGCCGAATCAAAGATAGTCGTGTAGAGGCCGGGGAGCTGAATGTTAAACTCCGCCCAGGCCTTTGAAGCATCCACCTTCTGTAGCCATGCCCACCGGCAACAAAGAGCAAGGTTAAGGAGGCGGAGATTTGGAATACCTAAGCCACCAAAGGCCTTAGGGGAGGCCACCTTGTCCAACGCTACCTAGCAATGGTCGCCACTGATCTCCGGCCGCCCTTTCCAAAGGAAGACCTGATAGATCTTGAGCAGCTCCTCAATGACCTCCGGAGGGATATCCAGCGACATCATGGCATGGGACGGGATCGCGCAGAGTGTGTTCTGGACGAGGATAGTCCTACCACCACGGTTGAGGAGCTTGGCACACCACGGTTGCAGTCTACTGGCTGCACTGTCCACGACGGGCTGCAGCCGAGCTGATGTCATGTTTCTAAGCACAAGGGGGAGTCCCAGGTACTTGAAAGGGAAAGTAGCCACCTCACAACCGAGGATAGAACTGGCCAAAGCCACCTGCTCCCGAGAGCATCACATGGGGTGGAGCAAGCATTTGCCCAGGTTGGTGTGCAACCCCGATGCCATCCTAAAGTCCTCCACAATCTGGGTACATGCACAGAGGTCCACCTCGGTGGGTTTGATGAAGGTAACCACATCATCGGCATACATTTAAGTGTGATGCCGGAAACCACTGACCGAGAGCTCCGTGCGCAAACCCACGACCGCTACCCTCTCAAACATAAGGTGCAAGACATCCATCACTCTGTCAAAGAGCAAAGGGGAAAGAGGGGCACCCTGACGCAGACCTCGGCGATTGAAGATGATCTCCCGGGCTGCACTGTTCACGAGCACTCGAGTCGAAGCGGAGCTGAGCAGCTCACCGACCATGGATGTCCACTTACGGACAACGCCCAACTTGGCCATTACCTCCAGGTGAAAGGCCCAATCCACGGCGTCGAAAGCTTTGGTGATGTTGAGCTTAAGCAGGATGGAATCGCACGTGAGCACGTGAAGCTTCCGTGCCATATGGTGCACCAGATGAAAGTTGTCATGAAGGCAGCGACCACGTATGAGAGCACTCTGCTGGGGCGAACAAACTCGGGCATCCTAGGCGCAAGGCGATAGGAGAGGACCTTGGCCAGAAGCTTCGCCATGTTGTGGATCAGACTAGTGGGGCGGAAGACCTTAACCTCCACGGCATCTGCCCGTTTAGGGAGCAGCAAAACCAGGGCCTTGTTGGCCATGTGGAACTCCCTGAAATACCCGACCCACATATACTAAAAGGCCTCCATCACGTCGTCTTGTTGATGGGCCAAAAAGCCACGTAGAACCTCCCCGAGAAACCATCTAGCACTGAAGCCTTGTTAAGCTCCTGAGCACACACCACTTCCTAGACCTCCTCCTCGGTGAAAGGTAGGTCCATCTCCAAGAGGTCATGGGACTTCACCCCTAAGAAGTCAAGGTCGAGAGAGAAAGCTTGTTCCGGTTCCAAACCAAGTAAGTCACTGTAGAAGGCATTCATCGCCTCGGCCTTCTTCTCCTGCTCAGCCACCAGAACCCCATCCATTTTGAGGTGAGCGATAAATTTCTTCTGCCTTCGGTGGTTAGCGTGCAAGTGGAGAACTTCGTGCAGGCATCACCCTCTACAAGCGATGTGATCCTCAACCTCTATCTCGCCATAGTGTGCTCCAGATAGGCAAGCCCCAGAAGCTTGCGCATGAGGCGGCGGAAGCCCCTCTCTTCCATCGAGAGTGCCCTGGACTCCATAGCCACGTCCAACCGGAGGATGAGCTCTCGTTGGCCAACAGAATCAGCCTCTTGTTCCTACCAATGAAGAGGTAACTCCAACTAGAGAGAGCTTTGGCAGTTGCCGCTAGTTTCCCCGCCATATGCTTGAACGGGTTCGCCACCACCAGCCCTGCGGACCAAGCTCTCTCCCCAGTCTCCAAAAGGCCGTCCTCCTTAGGCCAGAACGCCTCAAACTGGAATGGGAGACTGGCTTTCATCTCGGTCGCAAGGCTCGGCAGAAGGGGACAATGGTCTGAGGTGGAGGAACCCATCACCAAAAGGAAGGAGGGGGAAATAGCACCTCCCAATCACAGTGGAGAAAACCATGTCGAGGCGCTCCAGGGTAGCCCGCTCGCGTTCATTAGACTACGTGTAGCGGCATCCATTAACGTAAAGCTCCTTCAAGTCCAGCTCCGCCAGGACACGCCGAAACTTTCCCATCATGCGTCAATTAAGGTTGGTGTTGTTCTTGTCAGCCGCATCCACGATGAGATTAAAATTTCCCGCATGCGCCCACGAACCCTGGTGGAGATCCCGGACGTCCTTAATCTCCTGGAGGAAGCAGCATTTGTCCGCATCAGATTGCAGACCGTAAACTCCAGTGAGCCATCAGCGCACATTTTCCCTCGGCCCCACTCTGGCTGTAATGGCATTGTTGGAAATGTGGGGGTGGAGAGGGAAATAACAGAAGATTTCCTGGCAAGGAGAATACCCCCACAAGTACCATCAGTAGGGAGGAAGAAGAAGCTACCAAAATCTTGTCCTAGGCTCCTGTCCATAGTGGCATGGGACACCACTTGTAATTTAGTCTCTAGGAAGCAAACCACACTCGCGCCCGAGACAAGAACCACTTGATAAATCGAGTCACAACAGGCCAAAGAGTTTAGGCGACCAACATTCCAAACCAAGAGGGAAAAAACATGTCCATCCCGACAAGAAAGCTAGAAAATCACCACACTAAACCACAACTCAAACCACAAGGTCATCATCAACCACGGGGAGGACATCAGGGTGCCAGCCAAACAAGGCAAGGGAGGCTTCCAGGTGATCCGCCGTCATGGGCTTCTCGTCGAAGTAGCGGAGGTAGGCCTGCAACGCGTTGTCGCCGATGACCTCCCTCCAGCATGCAATCCCCAACTGAAGCATGAGGGTGCGCTGCTGGAGCTTAATCGAAGCCCCTTGAGCAAACCTCCCCGCCATTTCCACACTCCTGCGGACCGTCAAGGGAGGAGGCCTCTTCTTCCTCGTCTTCCCGGGCTCTGGGCGGGGGAGGAGCACCGCCTTCTTCGTCTTACACTTCTCCCGAAATGTCTCCAGCCTGCAACGTAGGCCCGTGGAGCCCGAGGAAACAGAGGCCATGGCCTGGGACTCCTCCAGTGGAGGCGCATCACCAGAGCGCACCACCCCCCCCGTGAAGCACGTCGCAGTGCCAGGCAACAGAGGTTGGACCTTAACAGCAGCGGCGTCCCCCACAATCTCGCCCTCCTCCACCTCATCCGTCGCTGCCACCTGGGAGGGAGTGGGTGACAGCTCCATCCTAAACATCGAGAGGGGCAAAACCTTGAAGAGGTCGTCAATGGTCCTCCACGAGTCCAGCGAGCCGATGAAGCTAGTGGGCGAGAGCGGGCCTGTCTTAGAAAGCGGCCCCTCGTCAGCCACCGTAAGCACCAGATGAGCCTTGGGCTAGCCCTTCGGACTCCGCGATTGGATCGAAGCAGAGCTCGAAGAACCTACATTACCTCCGGGCGAGAGAGTGGTTGAGCCACGCCGGAAGAAAACAAAGTCATCCATGTCCACCTTGGATCCAAAATTTTCCGCCACCGGAGTCTATCGCCGGCTCCCCTGCCTTGGCCGAATCCACATCGAGCACGCGAGCGAGGCCGCTGCTGTAGGTGCAGAGTGGGGTAGGCGCGCGCAGGCTAGGCACCACTACAGAGTCCAGGCACGGGGCAGCAACGAGCTCCATAGCGGGTGGCCACGGCCTAACAGAGACAATGTGTCCCAACACCACCCACCTCTCTGCGCTACCCCTCCACCGGCGAGTGGGAGCAGCGGCCGACACGCCACCAGCACGAGCGCCACGAGGTTGCGAGCAATCATCAAGCGGGACGGGGCGCGACCCCCGCCATTGCTCGGGCCACCGCCGTCACCACCAGGCCCAGGACAGGAGGCACTGCCTAGCAAGGAGCATCAAGGGCGCCACCGGTGTCTTCCACATGCACCATGTCGATGGTGGTGTCATAGTCCAGCAAGGTGACTTCCTTCGGGATCAGCGCCTCGATGGGAGCAGTAGGTCATTGTCGTCTTCATCGAACGCCAAGTGCTTCGCCAGCCAAAGTTTCTTGGTCCCCGACGAGGTCGTCCGTCCAAGCCGTGATGCAGAAGGTTCCCATGTCAGCGCGGCTGGCTGTCACCGAGCCCAGCCGCTCGACCCAACCAGATGAGCCCAAGATGCACCTGGCCGTGTCCAGGTTCCACGCGATCGGCAGAACACCCATCACTTCGAGATGGACGGGAAAACGGAAGTAGTGGCGCGTCGCCAGGAGTTGGCAGTTCCAGATGCCGAACCGAACGAGAAGTTTCTTCCGTCAAATGGGTTGGTGGCGGCGGTGAGAAGGACGTCTCTGTTGGCCCTAGGATCGAAGACCAGCAGTAGGTCTGTCAGCCAATACCTATGCACAAAGAAGTGCCCCTCCAGCTCGGGGAAGCGCTCGATAATGGCCGCCGAGCAGCTAACCGCCCGCCGCGTGCCGGAGACAAACGCCACCAAGCCCCACCAGAGAACTCTCTCCGTAGACTCCACCTCCTACGTACGTCTGGTATATGATACCATGCTCGCGAGCCAGACACGCCGCCTCGACATCAACATCCACCACCGGAGCAAGGCGCCGCTCCGTGGCAGTGGCTCCAACCATAGAGAGGAGCACGTCGGCGCGCAGCTCCTGCTCTCTATGCCGCTCCCAGTCGTAAAAGGAGACACACCTTGTGCCCGATCTTCTGGACACATCGGCGGCACATCACGAATTTCCCGCTCTAGGCGCAACCCACATTCAAATGGTGTCTCGACCACCACCTCTACGACACCATGAGGGGCAGGAGGATCAGCAGACTGCTGCTCCACCACCGGCACATTACCACAGTCACCCAAGCGGTCCTACAAAGAGGGGTGCAGGGGTGGCGGGAGCGAGAACTCCCTGGGACCCAACCGCTAGCGAGCCAGGACACGGTAAGCACACTTTGCATGCCGGGTACCACACGGGGACCAGCAGCAGTAGCAGCTGACGTCGCTGGAGAGCCACCACGGGGCGGCGGCGAAGCGTTATGGGCAAGCTCGCCAGCGACCGGCGCTATGGCCTTGGGGCATTTGCGGTCCACATGGTCCTCGCTCTTGCAGTTGAGGCAGCGACGAGGGCCCATGCACATGCTGAACGTTTTTCTAGGGTTTCGAGTGCTAAGGCGGCGCTCGTGGCGATCGGGAGATCGACGAGGCACACACGACCAAATCTTCCACATCCTCTCCAGCGGATCGCACGCCAGACTTCCTGGTGTGGTGGAATCACAACAAAGGGATGGCGGACAAGCAACCGTCCAGCGGACCGAAGGAAACCGTGGGCATGGCGAAGATGCTCGGCAGGTAGTTCTTTTATAGCTCACTACGGCTGGTCATTGACTTTTGTCTAGAGCTCATATCCAATAATCTACCCGGTGACTGTTCGGGGTGTGCGCATCACTCCTTGGAGCGCTCCTTTTGTTCTGGTTGGATCTCCGGCATCAAACCAGTGGTCGGCACACATGTTGTTTCAGTATTGGAGTGATTGGTCCAGACGAGACGTCCACCGCCAGCTGGGGCCGTGGTACATGACGATCGGTTGGCGACTTTGTGTACTACATGGGATGAGGCTAGCTAAGAGCATCTCCAGTCGCGTCCCCCAAACCGTCCCCCAAAGCGATTTGGGGCGCGTCGGACAAAAAAAGCGTTCCAGCCGCGTCCCCCAAAGCCCTTTTTTGTCCGGCGCGGCCCGATACGGTGTCCGGCGCCCCGAGCCCGTCCCCGTCCCACAGGGGACGCTCCGGGGACGCCGGACACAATGAAAGCGAGGCCAACCGACGCGGGCCCGACGCGTCGGCCGGCACGGAAGGCTAAAACCCCGTCGCCTACCTTTGGTCAAGCGACGTTAATGGCGTCCCTGTTTTCCCAGGCGACGCAGGGACGCGTCTCGTCGTGCATGGCCGCGTGGTCGTCCGCGCCGGAGTTATTGCGTGCAACCACCCGCTGCCGCCGCTGTTTTAAGACGCCCTCCAGTTATCGCCGCTCATCATAATCCTTCTCGTCGCCGCCGCCTCCCCCTTCCCAGATCCTCTCCTCGCCGCTCAAAAAATGTCGAGCTTGTCCTCCCGCAAGATCGCCGCGGCGAACGGCTTCGGCCGCGGCAGCCTCACCGTGGCGGAGGCGTGGGCGCTGTACCACGCCCGGTATCCAGTCCCGCCGGACATGCGGCTGCCAAGCAGCGGCGGCTGGAAGATGGCCGTGAACGGCATTGGCGTTCCGCCGCCGCCGAAGCCGCGCACGGAGCAATGGTGGGACGCCGTCAAGGCCCGTCGGGCTCAACTCACCGCCCAGGAGCGGTTGGATCCGATTTGGGCGGTCGACAACAACGACGCCTGGTGGACGACGTACTTCAAGGCGAAGTACGACATCGAGATGCGCAGCACCGACAACCTCGTCGGCGGCCCCAATAGCTGGAACAAGGACGGCCGCGCCCTGTTCTGGGGCGTTCCGGGGCGCACCCTCGACAACGTCATCCGCGGCATCCGCAATGGCGCTCCAAGGCTGGAGATGCCGTCGTCGCCGCCGCCGTCTCCTCAATGGCAGCCGAGGAGGACGACGTACTCGTCCTCCTCGCACTCTTCTTCCTCGGGACCGGCGCGATCGACGCCGTCCTCGTCTTACCGATCGGCGCCGTACACCGTTCCCAAACGGGAGGTGAAGGAGGAGCCGGCGACGCCCGTCAACACGAGGCGTGGCGGCAGCGGCAGCCGGCGGCAGCAAGGGAGGCGCGGCGGCGCCCTCCTCATCCCGAAGCCGGAGGTGAAGGAGGAGCCGGAGGAAGCGTCGCAGGCGGCGCTGCTGGCGGAGTACGAGCGGCAGCAGCGGCTCATCGCCAGCAGCGACGACCCCGAGGACTGCCCAGGGCTGCGGGCGGCGTTCTTGGCGTCCATGGACGACAAGGACGCCTGGAGGGGCGACCTGGACGCGGCGATCGCCATGTCCATCCGCGACTCCGGCAAGCCGCTGGTGGACCTCACCGACGACGGCGAGGCAGGACCAAGCGGCTTGGTGAAGGACGAGCCCGTGGACGAGCCCGTCGACGAGCGCGTCAAGCAGGAGGTCGTCACCGACGAGATGTACAACTTCCAGCAGTACTACGACGCCTCCGGCCGCCGCAAGTGGTTCTAGATTAGGTTTAGTTTTAAAGTTAGTCAAATTTCGTTCGAATCTATGTAAGTTTGGACGAATCTATTCGAATCTAGTTAAGTTTAAAATTTGCGAAATTTTGTTTGGGGAACGCGACTGGGGAGCGACGTCCCCCAAACGCGGCACGAATGAAACACGTCCCCCAAACGCTCAATCCGGCGCGATTTGAGGGACGTTTGGGGGACGCGGCTGGAGATGCTCTAAGGTTTCGTCTCCAATCGTCAACGCCGCCTCCACTTTCATCGCCCCGCCAGTCCATGACGTCTCCGTCAACTACGTTTCCAACACTGACTACGCCGCTGCTCCGTCGAACCCTCTCCGTCAAGCTAGTTCAAATCAGCAACACGGACATTTCATTTGGTACAAGAGCATACCTGTTTACGTAGTTCTTGCAAATTCCCAACTACTCATACTGTTCAGGTAGTTCATGTATAGCTCACGCTGTTCATGATGGATACAAAATGTGGTCAGTTTAGATTTGTAGTTTGACCCAATTTATATTCCTAGTGTTGGGACCCCATCTCCACCTCGTAAACGTCGGTTCAAATTCGAACTCGGATGGTTACATAGGGAGGGTTTCTCGGATATGGTTAAAATGTATGGGAACAGCAGTTTGTCACGGGCACTCCTATCCAAAGGTGGAATAGCAAGCTAAGGGTTGTGCGAAAATACCTTGAAAGGTGGGTGCGACATATGACTGGACAACTCAAACAAGAGAAACTCGGCCTCTCGATGTCAATTGACGATTTAGAGGCAATGGCGGAACTTAGACAGTTGACGATGCAAGAATTTGATTTAAAAAATCAGTACAATGCGAAGTTAGCCGGACTATAACGCGAGGAGGAACTCAAATGGTACCAACAATCAAAGGGTCAGTTCTTATTGGAGGGAGATTCGAATACGAGATACTTTCATAGTGTTCCTAATGACATACACAGAAAGAAACGCATTCACTCCCTCCTCCAAGATGATGCTACGATCGAGGGACATGAGCAATTAAAGTCATGCATTACATCTTATTATAAGGTTTATTTGTGGCACCTGAGGAGTCAGATATATCTCTGAATGAATCCAGAATTTATGATATTTCACAAGTGTTCCCTCAGGAGAATGATGTCCTTACCGCCCCATATATGGAGGAGGAGATAAGGAAAGCTGTTTTCCAAATAGAGCATAACAAACATCGGGAGCTGATGGTTTCCCAGCCGAGTTCTACCAAACATTCTAGGTACTATTAAAAAAGATCTCATAGAGTTGTTTCAAGAGCTCCACGCCGGGCAACTAGAACTGTTCCAGATTAACTTTGGGGAAATCATTCTCCTCCCTAAGGTTAACGATGCTGATCGTATTTAGCAGTTCAGACCAATCTGTCTCCTTAATGTTTGCTTTAAAATCTTCACCAAGGTTGCTACTATTAGACTAAATTCAGTGGCTGATCACGTAGTGTGTCCAACTCAAATTGCATTTATGCAAGGTCGATACATCATAGATGGTGTTGTGACCTTGCATGAGACGATACATGAGATGTACCGCAAAAATTTAAATGGGGTTATCCTTAAGATCGACTTTGAAAAAGCTTATGATAAAGTTAAATGGTCTTTCCTACAACAAACACTTCAGATGAAAATCTTTTCTCCAGAATGACGCGCTTTAATTAATAACTTTATCTTTGGTGAAAGTGTTGGCATCAAAGTCAATGACGACGTGGGTAAATACTTCCAAACAAAGAAAGGGTTGAGTCAAGGCGATCCCCTATCTTCAATGTCATTTAACATTGCGGCGGATATACTGGCCATTTTAATTGAGCGTGCAAAGGAAGGTGGTTAGATTGAAGGAGTGGTGTCTCATCTAGTTGATGGGGGACTGTCTATTATGCAGTATGCCGACGATACAATTCTATTTATGTATCACGACCTGGATAAGGCAAGAAATCTGAAATTAACTCTTTCAGCTTTCGAGCAGCTATCTGGTCTAAAGATTAATTTTCATAAGAGTGAATTGTTTTGTTTCGGTGACGCCCAAGACGATGCCAACCAATATGCCAAGTTATTTGGATGTGATTTAGTCTCTTTTCCAATAAGCTATTGGGTATTCCGATTCATCATCGGAGACTTACTCTACCCGAATGGAAAATAGTCGAGGAAAGATTGCAGAAAAGACTTAGTAGTTGGAAAGGAAAATTACTATCTCTCCGTGGAAGCTTGGTAGTCATAAATTCAGTACTGACAAATATGGTACTATATATGATTTCGTTCTTCCAGTTGCCTAAAGGAATTCTAGATAGATTGAATTATCTCCGGTCAAGTTTTTTTGGCAAGGAGATAGTAAAAGGAAAAAAATATCGGTTGACAAAATGGAGTATTGTATGTCGTCCTAAAGATCAAGGTGGACTTGGTATCCATGATCTGGATGTTAAGAATAAAGCCTTACTAGGTAAATGGTTGGCTAGGTTCTTAACCGAGGAAGGTCTGTGGCAAAACTTGTTGAGGGGGAAGTAGATAGGCTCAAAAGCGATTTTTCAGGTTTTTTGGAAACCCGAAGAATCACACTTTTGGGCTGGCATCATGGCTGCCAAGAGGCACTTTTTCCTGTATGGGTCCTTCTCCATTAGGGATGGGTCGGAGATATGTTTCTGGGAGGATAAATGGTTGGGGACAATCACGCTCCGGGAATAATATCCAGCTTTATACATGATCGTACGTCCTAAGGATGTAACTCTTCAAAGGGTGATGAAAACTTCTCCAACATTTATGGCATCCAGGCGTAATGTAGTCGGTCTCCATTTAACCTCTTGGAATGAATTGCTACAGAGATTAGCTTCAATCAAACTGGTTCAACGGAAAGATATATTCCGCTCGAAACTTACCAAGAATGGCAAATTCTCGGTAAGATCCATATATGAAGCGTTAATTGAACCTATTCAACTGGTTTACAATAATAAAAGGATTTGGAAGCTGAGGATACCACTAAAACCAAAGGTCTTTGCATGGTACCTACGCCGTGGTGTTATCATCACCAAGATAACCTTGCAAAATGAAACTGGCATGGGTGTAAGAAATGTGTTTTCTGTCACGAAGAAGAGACATCTCCTCTTCCAGTTCCGGTTCGCTAAAGCTATATGGTTAGTCATTTAGATATGATCTAGCTTATACCCTCCCCATAGCATTGTAAATATTTTTGGCAATTGGCTAAATGGGGTAGAGGTTAGGTTTAGGACAGCGTGGGAGCGATAGCCATCATATGGCCACTCTGGCTATGTAGAAATAATAAGGTTTTTAACGAAAAAAATTATTCTCTTATGCAGATAATTTACCGGTCTACGGCTACGCTCCGTTTATGGTCGCCGCTTCAGCGCTTTAAGGATCGCGACCTCTTTACGGTGGTGTCTACACGATTGGAGAATTCGGCCAAGGAATTTATTATCCAACATTGGTGGCTGCATAGTCTGAGGATAGCGGCTCATATGTTTTTTTATTCTAGAGATCTCCTTTGTGATGAACAATGTGTTATTTTGTAACCGTGTACGGCTCTGTGCATCCTAGCTATGCGGAAGCCAGGTGTATTGCGTCAAAACTTTGAGTAATAAAGCGCCATTTTTCGAAAATAAAATACTCCTAGTGTTGTCAAATTGCTTCTAATGAACCATGGCGTAGAACCTTGGAGTAAATTGCTTCAAATTGCTTTTGTGAATCAACTCCTAGTGTTGTCAAATTGCTTCTAATGAACCTTGGCGTAGAACCTTGGAGTAAATTGCTTCAAATTGCTTTTGTGAATCAACTTGGTGCTTATCATATTTCAGTTTGGATCCTGCTATCTATGATCTATATAAAGTTGAATTACTCTTTCGTGCAGACTATGCTTGAAATAAATGATCATATGGATGATGTGTGGAAGAGATGGGATGATGACAAGTCTATTCACTGGACTACTTTTAGTTGGATATAAGGACTCCCTTTCGATGCCAAATTAAAGGAGTGGCTGATTGGGGAAGAAAAGTACAAACAAGGTACACAATAAAAGCATATCCTTAGCTGTTGCTGATAAGTTCCTTGTTCATAAACAAGCAAATAAGTGTGGTGCAAGCATTTTATGCTTTGATGAGATACAGGTACTGTAATTTCAAACTTCCGACAATGTCATTTCCTGACTTCCTAAAGAAAACTGCCATGTTTCATCGACTAAATGATAAAAAAAACTACCACAATTGAGGCAGGCGTGTCACGGAACTACCAAATATGTTCGTTTTGTCACATGACTACTACTATTTGAGCATATTTGTGATGAAGAGCACTGATTTTCTAATTTGCGCATCTTAATCACTTTCTAGCAGCTGGAACCCACTTTTAGGTCCTACGTGGCAAAAACAAAAGATTTATTTGCTAAATTTACAAAAGACCCCCCTACCTCCCTTTTTTGAAAAGCAATCAAGTCCTAGTACCCATGCTGGCTGAGCAGCGAGCTCAATTCGTCCCCGTGCACGCCGAGCCCTTGCCGTCGGCCTGCCGGCCGGTGCTACACCCATGCGACCTCAACCTTCGCCCTGCTCCCGCCCAAATTCCAACCGCCGCGCGTCTTTGAGGACCTAACCGAGACCGCCGGCGACCCCCCACTACGTCCTCCATAGCTCGTCGCCCCCGCCAGCTTGGCTCCGGCGCCGCTGGCCCAGCTTGCTCCACCAGACAGCCAGCGACTCCGTCGACGCCGAGTCCCTCCGCCTCGCATTTCAGGACTTGCAGTTATGCGCAGTTAGTACCTCTGCCCTCTGCTGTCCTTGCCATTGAGCGCCTTGCGGGGCGGTTGATATGGGCCTCACCGAGAGAGGCGGCGGGGGAAATGGGAGGGGAGAGTGCGGCTGCAACGGTGGCGGGGTGTTGCGCCGTCAGGTATAACCACTAGTAGAAAACATGCCTTTGGTCAGGCACCTTTAGTCTCGGCCATGTCCTGGGCCGGGATCCAAGGCCTGGCCACGTCACCCCAAAAACTTCCAAGCGTACGGCACCAATTAGTCCCGGCTCGTTAGGACCCAAACGTCCCGGCTCGTATCTCAAACTGGGACTAAAGGGTTTTGCGGCACGCGGCGCATGCGTTACCCCCTTTAGTCCCGGCGCGTAAACCAAACCAGGACTTAAAGTCAAACGCTTCGTTTCCCGCGGAAGCCAACGCGCGTCACCATTACTGGCCGGTGATATGTCTCCAACGTATCTATAATTTCTTATGTTCCATGCTAGTTTTATGACAATACCTACATGTTTTATTCATACTTTATATCATTTTTATGCATTTTCCGGTACTAACCTATTAACAAGATGCCGAAGCGCCAATTCCTGTTTTCTGCTGTTTTTGGTTTCAGAAATCCTACAGAGGAAATATTCTCAGAATTGGACGAAACAAAAGCCCACGGCCCTATTTTCCACGGAGGATTCCAGAACATCGAAGAAGAGTCGGAGGCGGCCAGCAGGGGGGCCACCCCATAGGGCGGCGCGGCCCACCCTCCTGGCGCGCCCAGATGTGGGGAGCCCACCCCCTGGCTCCCCCGACGATGCCTCTTCGCCTATATATTCCTTCGTATCGGAAAACCCTAGTACCGAGAGCCAAAATACGAGAAAAGTTCCTGAGACGCCGCCGCCGTCAACCCCATATCGGGGGGTTCTGAAGATCTCCTCCGGCACCCTGCCGGAGAGGGGAATCATCTCCCGGAGGTCTCTTCATCACCATGATCGCCTCCGGATCGATGTGTGAGTAGTTCACCCCTGGACTATGGGTCCATAGCAGTAGCTAGATGGTTGTCTTCTCCTCATTGTGCTATCATGTTAGATCTTGTTAGCTGCCTATCATGATCAAGATCATCTATTTGTAATGCTACATGTTGTGTTTGTTGGGGTCCGATGAATATGGAATACTATGTCAAGTTGATTATTGATCTATCATATATGTGTTGTTTATGATCTTGCATGCTCTCCGTTGCTAGTAGAGGCTCTGACCAAGTTGATACTTGTGACTCCAAGAGGGAGTATTTATACTAATTTTGCAAGTACCCTTGAAAAGATGGAAAAAGATAGGCTAAAGTACACTAATAAAACCAATTGTGAGGGGGAGATTAAAGTACCAATACCTCTTAAGCAGAATGCATGAGGCACTAGAAAAGAATTTTAATTGGATTGTTCCTGAAAATTTATTTGAGGAGGATAGTAAGCCTAAAAGTAATGAAAGAGGAGCCTCTGAAACTTACATAGACAAGATACAATGCATTGTTGAGAAAACTCCCAAATCTGATATTGATGCTTCATCTCTTGATAATTCTTGAGTTACACTTTCTGCGCCTAGCTGAAAGGCGTTAAAGAAAAGCGCTTATGGGATACAACCCACCATTTTATTTCTGCAATTTTTGTTTTATATTTGTGTCTTGGAAGTTGTTACTACTGTAGCAACCTCTCCTTATCTTTACTTTATTGCATTGTTGTTCCAAGTAAAGTCTTTGATAGTAAGGTTGATACTAGATTTGGATTTCTGCGCAGAAACATATTTCTTGCTGTCACGAATTTGAGTACAACTCTCTGTAGGAAACTCAGAAAAATCAGCGAAAATTCATGAGTGATCCTCAGATATGTACGCAACTTTCATTCAATTTGAGCTTCTTCATCTGAGCACGTTAAGTGCCTCTAAAAATTCGTCTTTACGGACTGTTCTGTTTTGACAGATTCTGCCTTTTATTTCACATTGCCTCTTTTACTGTGTTGGATGGATTTCTTTGTTCCATTAACTTTCAGTAGCTTTGGGTGATGTCCAGAAGTGTTAGGAATGATTGTGTCCTCTCTGAACATGTGAATTTTTTATTATGCACTAACCCTCTAATGAGTTTGTTTTGAGTTTGGTGTGGAGCAAGTTTTCAAGGGTCAAGAGAGGAGGATGATACAATATGATCAAGAAGAGTGAAGAGTCTAAGCTTGGGGATGCCCCAGTGGTTCATCCCTGCATATTTCAAGAAGACTCAAGCATCTAAGCTTGGAGATGCCCAAGGCATCCCCTTCTTCATCAACAACTTATCGAGGTCACCTCTAGTGAAACTATATTTTTATTCCGTCACATCTTATGTGCTTTACTTGGAGCGTCTGTATGCTTTTATTTTTGTTTTTGTTTGAATAAACTCGGATCCTAGCATTCTTTGTGTGGGAGAAAGACACGCTCCGCTGTTTCATATGAACACTAGTGTTCTTAGCTTTACTTTTAATGTTCATGGCGAAGGTTGAAAACTGCTTCGTTCATTGCTATTTGGTTGGAAACAGAAAATGCTCCATGTGGTAATTGGTATATTGTCTTGAATAATTTGATACTTGGCAATTGTTTTGAGCTCTCAAATAGATCATGTTTAAGCTCTTGCATCATGTAGTGTTGAACCTAGTAGTGGAGAACTATCGTTGAGCTTGTTGAAATTTGGTTTGCATGATTGGTCTCTCTAAAAGTCTAGATATTTTCTGGTAAAGGTGTTTGAACAACAAGGAGACAGTGTAGAGTCTTATAATGCTTGCAATATGTTCTTATGTAAGTTTTGTTGTACCGGTTCATACTTGAGTTTGCTTCAAACAACCTTGCTAACCAAAAGCCTTGTACTGAGAGGGAATGCTTCTCGTGCATCCAAAACCTTGAGCCAAAACCTATGCCATTTGTGTCCACCATAACTACCTACTACATGGTATTTTTCTGCCATTCCAAGTAAATTGCTTGCATGCTACCTTTAAAATTTCATTCCTTGTCTTTGCAATACATAACTCATGGGAAAATAGCTTAAAAACTATTGTGGTATTGAATATGTTGCTTATGTATCTTATTTCTTATAAGTTGCTTGTTGAGCGGTAACCATGTTTCTGGGGACGCCATCAACTATTACACCTTTGTTGAATATCATGCGTGTTGCTATGCATGTTCGTCTTGTCTGAAGTAAGGGTGATTTATCATGATTAAATGGTTTGAGTATGCATATTGTTAGAGAAGAACATTGGGCCGCCAACTAAAGCCATGTATCATGGTGGAAGTTTCAGTTTGGACATCAATCCTTAATCTCTTATGAGAATATTATCTGTTGTTGAATGCTTAAGCATTGAAGAGGAGTCCATTATCTGTTTTCTATGTTTTCCGGGTACGAATGTCCTTAAGTTGAGATCTATCAAAAACGAGAAATCAAATGCGATCTATCTCCTTGGACCTTTGTACAGGTGACATAGAGGTACCCCTTTGTGACACCTGGTTGAAACATATGTAATGCAATGATAATCCATGGAAATCCGAGCTAATTAGGACAAGGTGCGAGCACTATTGGTATTCTATGCATGAGGCTTGCAACTTATAGGATGTTTTATGCATAACACATATGAATTATTACTACCGTTGACAAAATTATTTCTATGTCTTCAAAATAAAAAGCTCTAGCACAAGAGTAATCTCTGCTTCCCTCTGCGAAGGGGCCTTTCTTTTACTTTATGTTGAGTCAGTTTACCTACTTCTTTCTATCTTAGAAGCAAACACTTGTGTCAACTGTGTGCATTGATTCTTACATACTTGCTTATTTGCATTCATCATATTACTTTGTGTTGACAATTATCCATGAGATATACATGTTGAAGTTGAAAGCAAGCTGCTGAAACTTATATCTTCCTTTGTGTTGCTTCAAAACTTTCTACTAAGAATCTATTGCTTTATGAGTTAACTCCTATGCAAGACTTATTGATGCTTGTCTTGAAAATACTATTCATGAAAAGTCTTTGCTATATGATCAGTTGTTTAGTCATTATCTTTACCATTGCTTTGAATCACTTCATTCATCTCATATGCTTTACAATAGTATTGATCAAGATTGTGATAGCAGCATGTCACTTCAGAAATTATCCTTGTTATCGTTTACCTACTCGAGGGCGAGTAGGAACTAAGCTTCGGGATGCTTGATACGTCTCAAACGTATCTATAATTTCTTATGTTCCATGCTAGTTTTATGACAATACTCACATGTTTTACATACACTTTACATCATTTTGATGCATTTTCGGGCACTAACCTATTAACAAGATGCCGAAGCGCCAGTTCCTCTTTTCTGCTATTTTTGGTTTCAGAAATCTTACACAGAAAATATTCTCGGAATTGGACGAAACAAAAGCCCACGGTCTTATTTTGCACGGAGCCTTACAGAAGTCCGAGGAGGAGACGAAGAGGGGCCGCGAGGATCCCACACCCTAGGGCAGCGCAGTGGGGCCCCTGGCCGTGCCGGCCTATGGGGTGGGCCCCTCGGCCGCCTCCCGACTCTGCCCCTTCGCCTATTTATTCACTCCGTCGCGAAAACCCTAGTACCGAGCCACGATTCGAGAAAAGTTCCAGAGACGCCGTCGCCGCCAATCCCATCTCGGGGGATTCAGGAGATCGCCTCCGGCACCCTGCCGGAGAGGGGAATCATCGCCGGAGGACTCTACATCATCATGCCCACCTCCGGATTGATGCGTGAGTAGTTCATCCTTGGACTATGGGTCCATAGCAGTAGCTAGATGGTTGTCTTCTCCTCTTGTGCTATCATGTTTAGATCTTGTGAGCTGCCTATCATGATCAAGATTGTCTATTTGTTATGCTACATGCTGTGTTTGTTGGGATCCGATGAATATGGAATACTATGTCAAGTTGATTATTGATCTATCATATATGTGTTGTTTATGATCTTGCATGCTCTCCGTTGCTAGTAGAGGCTCTGGCCAAATTGATACTTGTAACTCCAAGAGGGAGTATTTATGCTCGATAGTGGGTTCATGCCTCCATTGAATGCGGGACGAGTGACAGAAAGTTCTAAGGTTATGGATGTGCTGTTGCCACTAGGGATAAAACATCAATGCTTTGTCTAAGGATATTTGTTTTGATTACATTACGCACCATACTTAGTGCAATTGTCTGTTGTTTGCAACTTAATACTGGAAGGGGTGCGGATGCTAACCCGAAGGTGAACTTTTTAGGCATAGATGCATGCTGGATAGCGGTCTATGTTCTTTGTCGTAATGCCCTAAGTAAATCTCATAGTAGTCATCATGATATGTATGTGCATTGTTATGCCCTCTCTATTTGTCAATTGCCCAACTGTAATTTGTTCATCCAACATGCTATTTCTTATTCGAGAGACACCACTAGTGAATTGTGGACTCCGGTCCATTCTTTTACATCTGAAATACAATCAACTGCAAACTCTGTTCTCTGTTGTTCTTCAGAAGCAAACATCATTCTCCACACCATACGTTTAATCCTTTGTTTACAGCAAGCCGGTGAGACTGACAACCTCACTGTTAAGTTGGGGCAAAGTATTTTGATTGTGTTGTGCAGGTTCCACGTTGGCGCCGGAATCCCTGGTGTTGCGCCGCACTACACTCCTCCACCAACAACCTTCACGTGGCCTTCATCTCCTACTGGTTCGATAACCTTGGTTTCTTACTGAGGGAAAACTTGCTGCTGTACGCTTCACACCTTCCCCTTGGAGTTCCCAACGGACGTGTGCTTCACGCGTTATCAGCAGGTTCCACATTGGCACCGGAATCCCTGGTGTTGCGCCGCACTACACTCCTTCACCAACAACCTTCACGTGGCCTTCATCTCCTACTGGTTCGATAACCTTGGTTTCTTACTGAGGGAAAACTCTCTGCTATACGCATCATACCTTCCTCTTGGGGTTCCCAACGAACGTGTGCTTTACTGTCACAAGGAGCTACTTCCTGGCGCCGTTGCAAGACCCGTCACGCGTAAGCAGCCGGCGTCGAAATCGAGCATCGCGCGGGGAAATCGAACCACCGGCGCCGACGCGGCCAACCACGGGAATTGATCACTGGTGGCTGGCCCTGTTCATCTTCCTCTTCCATTGCTTTATATGCTCCACTATTCTTCACCATTGCCAATCAGTCTCTCCATCCTCCTCTCCTCCACCATTCGCAAAAGCTTTCTCCCTCTTCGTCGATGGCTCCTCGGACTCGGGTGTACCACCTCATGGCCGAAGGGATGGCATTCAAGGTCACGGTCGCGCTGCGTGCAAGAAGGGTGGAGAAGTGGATCCGTGGCATGAAGAGGGACTTTCTCGATGCCGCAACGACCAAGTGTGTCGGCTTGGACTGCGAGTTCACCGACCCTCGCTTGGCCGCTGAGCAGCGCGCCGCCGTCCTTCAACTCTCGGTGGCATCCGAGACGTTGGTGTTCCAGATTATTTATGCTGATGAAGTGCCACAAGTGCTCAAGGAGTTCTTGCAGGACGGGAACATCAGATTCTGCGGTGCCACTATCGGCAATAATGTGAAAATGCTACGTCACTACGACATTCATATCACTTCTGCGTATGACCTCCAGAAGGTAGTCCCGAACCCCACCAACAAGCCCATTCCGAGTCTATATGATTTGGCAAACTATACCATTGGGACAAACCTTGAGAAGAAGAAGTACAACAAGAAGAGGATGGACGTCGCCGCACAAGAAAAAGAAGATGAGCTCATTTTTGGATGGGCTAATTTTCCTTTGAGCTACGAGCAAGTGCACTATGCAGCTCTAGACGCTCGTCCGGGCTTCGAGATTGCTAGAAGGCATTGGATGCTAGTTGGCTACAATAGTCATGTTGATCATCTCAATATTAAAAAATGATGAGTAGTGGTGGTCTTCTATATTTGTATGAACTATGAATCGTTTCAATATATATGAACTATGTGTACGCCTTTTATATATATGAACTATGTGTCTTTCAATATATATGAACTATGTGTATTTCATATATATGAACTATGAACTATGTGTCTTTCATATATATGAACTATGTGTCTTTCAATATATATAAGCTGTGTCTTTCATATATACGAAGCTCGGGGGCCCATTTGTGTAGGTGGAAGGCTTAATATCAATGTAAGTAATTTACGAGCATTGGAAGGCCTTCACCGTCTTGGTTTTACTACTCTGAATGCATGTGGTATGATTAGAAAGATAGAAGGTAGATATTACTTCAATATATCGAGAGCTGATCCCGTTGATCACTGCCCCTATGCCTAATGGTCTATTCTCTCTCGAGGATAGGCGTTTGCATTATGATGCGCAGGTTGAGGCTAATCTACCCCAACAATTGCGGTTTACAAAGTTCAAGATATTAATTATTTGTCCATATTATATGAATAATACATATTTTAATTGATAATAATATTAATAAATGAATGAAAACATAATTATTTTATATTCAGATCACTCACATTTTTCTAATAATAAAGCATATATTACTTGTCCAATTGCGGTTTACAGATTTCAAGATATTAATTATTTGTCCATATTATATGAATAATGCATATATTATTTAATAATAATAATAATAATAAATGAATAAAAACATAAGTATTTCATATTCAAATCACTCACATTTTTCTAATAATAAAGCATATATTACTTTCCAATTGCGGTTTACAGATTTCAAAATATTAATTATTTGTCCATATTATATGAATAATGCATATATTATTTGATAATAATAATAGTAAATGAATGAAAACATAATTGTTTCATATTCAAATCACTCACATTTTTCTAATAATAAAGCATATATTGCTTGTCCAATTCCGGTTTACAGATTTCAAGATATTAATTATTTGTCCATATTATATGAATAATGCATATATTATTTGATAATAATAATAAATGAATAAAAACATAATTATTTCATATTCAAATCACTCACATTTTTCTAATAAAAAAACATATATTATTTATTCAATTCCGGTTTACAGATTATTTTTGGTTTCAAAAATAAAAAAATGTGACACAATGGTATAAGAGTTAATAGGATTGATATGGTAGTATTTACAATAAGTTATAATCACATTCTCGAGAGTGCAGCAGGAAAGAACCGAGGAATTAAGCGTGCTGAGGGTGGAGTAGTGTGCGGATGGGTGACCGACCGAGAAATGATGACCAAGTCTACAATTTGACTACAGATTAAGTGTAATTAATATTAAAAATAGTCCAAATGAGAGAGTAACAAGTTAAACAAAAAGAAAGTAGAAAAGAAAAAAAAAGAAATTAGGAAAATGAAAAACATTATTATTGAAAATAATAGTATGTCGCGGTTGGGGTTACGGGCCGGGACTAAAGGTTCTCCAGCCCAACCATGTATCACGGCCACATGGAGGGCCATTTATCCCGGCTGATAATGGGGCCGGGACTAAAGGCCGTGACTAGAGCCCGTTACGGGCCACAGCAGAATTCCCTGTCTCCACTAGCTAACTCTTCTCGCCGTCAAACTCGGCGGCGATCGAGGAGACTAGGCAGCAGCGCTGTGTTCCAAGCGCGGGGAGGTGGATGGCCGCGGACTCGACACGCGTGGGCGTACTCCTGGTGCATCGGCGGCACCCTCCTGGCGCACTGGCGACGACCTGCCGCGCGTGGACGGCGTACCAGCGGCCTAGCTTGGTAGAGGAAGGAGAAGACCCTCTCCCATTTTTAATGGGAATTCCTATTTTAATTTTTTTATGTGGGGGATTTGATTTGTGTGTGACACAAAAATATATTTCGAGTTTAATTTTGCAAAATGGAACTAGCACTTAGGTTTCCACCTGCCACACAGTTGTGGGCCCGAATAGTCAGATAATGGTTTAACACGGATGAAATCAGTGCTCTTCATCACGAACATGCCCCAATAGTGGTATTCATGTGACATATCGAACGCATTTGGTAGTTCCGTGACACGACTGCCTCAATTGTGGTAGTTTTTTGTCATTTACTCTCTTTCATCACACATAGCATCATGGTTATCGGATTACTTCCATCCTTAATCAATGTTCTTATTACTCAAGTGATAGTCTATTTTCCTCAGTTTATAGGCTCCACATATAGTCTTGTAGGAAGAAATTTGTATACTGCAATGCCCCATAAAAAAACTGTCATTACTGTCATAGCTACTGTGCCATTGGTACTGTCATACCTATTGCCACTGCCATTGTTATTGTTATAGTGAATCTTGCAGTTTTATGCTTTACCCAGAGTTCTGAAAGAGTTTGGCCAGTGTTAATTGTTGCTCATAATATTTGTTATACTTCTCATACGAGCAAGTCTCATCCCGTGTACCTGTTGGACGAGTTTGGCTTCAAGCCCGGTGGTGTCACAGAGTGTCCAAGTTACTACATCATACATGCATTGTTTATTTTGTTGTACGTCTCGTAGTATACCTAACCAAGTAGCCGAAGACAAGCTAATGGACTGCCTCTGTACTGTAACACTTCTTATACAAGACATTTCACACACACACAAAGATTCAGTACACTCGTTTTAGTACAGAGCGACCACCTTGCGGTTCAGAAACTGGGAAAGTTTGACCTTGTTGGGCATATGGAGAGCAGGGCAGCGCGGACCGTTCGCTCGCAGGTGGCGTCGCAGCATAGCAGGGTCTCTACTCTCTTATCTATCTGCTTTGTGTCTGTCCCGTTGTATTCAGTATACACCCTCCGTCCCATCAAAAGCGTATCAACAACGACAACATCAAAGACTTTTTCCCAAACAAGTTGGATAGGCTAGATATGAAACCTAACGGAAATAAAAGGAAGCCAAAACAAGAACAAGAAGGAAAAAGAGAGATGAGACACTATCTAGTAGGTAGATACATGTAAATTTTGACAAAGATGAGACACTTTTGGTGGAACGGGAGGAGTATTTGAGCCTGAACTTCTTTCAAATCAGAGATGGAGGTGCACATGCCTTGATGTCATCGTCACCAGAGAGCTCGTGGGTGAGTGCCACCGATCTGTGCAAATGTACCACAGCGAGTGTCGCCTGACCCAGGCATTGCCGTCACCGACGGTAACCTGGGAGAAGGTGATGGCGTAGGCATTGCCGCGGCCACAGCCTGTTGTGTGTGAGGACACAAAGATGATTCACCCGTTGGGGTGTATGGCGTACGAAGTGATCTTGACGGGGATCTCGTCGGCTGCAGCAGTGAGGAGGCTCGCGTCCAAGCCCGGTGATGTTCACATGTGGCGCATCGCTAGGTTTGGAGTAGGGTTGCAACACGGGACCGGAATCGGGATGAATTTTCTTCTGCCATGCCCATCTCCAGCGTATTTCCTTCCTCTAATCAGGAGCTAAACTATGCCTTATTTTCTTTTATTGCGGGACGTTGCGGAACGCCACGCTGCAACCCTAGTTTGGAGGAGGAGTTTGGCAATGTGTACGATTGGTGATCTCTTTCTTTTCCACGGAACAAAACAACGAAACGGTAAGTTTGACTTGGCAGTGGCAATGCACGTAATATTAGCCTGCGGCTTTTTTATGTACCACATTAATCTAGTTGGCTCTTTTCCCTTCGTTGGTTTTTGTTCGTGTACTCGCGCGGGATCACTAGATTGAGTTGGTTTCCGGTTTTCCTGATGTGGGATAGCACCTGGTTTTTTAACGTACGAAAATGGAAATCGTTATTTTACCTACCAACACCACTGATTTCTGTTTAATAGTAAAGATAATTAACATCAAATGAATATGCTACAAACAAATACTGTGAAGAAAAAAATTCTATTACCTTTGAACGGCAGTATTCGCTCCGTTCCGTGTCTTCGCTTAACATCCGGGTTCCGAACCTGCCAATGATTTGAGAGGCAACATAGTGCTGCTTTGTGAGCCCCAGCGCACCTGCCCTCCGGCATGGCAACATGTGGACTGCCAAGCTAGGAGAAATGCATGTCTTCTTGATGAACTTTTGGAACAATGTGAGCAGCAGGGCGACCAACCCTTGCAACAACTCTGCGTTAATTGCACCAAGCAACCATTTAGAACAAGTAAAATAAATCCTAATCAGTTCGCATTAAGAATTAAAATGATACTTTTCTATTGCTTTCGACAAATATATGTATGCTATGATTTTGTTCATGTACTTATGTACTATTTTCCATATTTATGTTTGATTTTTTTCCTCTACTCTCTCCAATTTTTTCCATATGTATGTTATGTTCTTATTTAGAGTGGAAACCATGCAATGACAGTGGCATGCCACGGATCCGTCTAGGTGCCGCTGGTTCAACCTTTGTCAATATATTCAACAATGAGCCATCAATTATACATTAGAAGTAGGAGATGAAACATCTTTCACACGCTTCTCCGAGCACAAGTAGTAGAATGCATTGGATCCATTGATTATGTAGTAGAGGGGGGCATGATGTTGTTATGTCGAACAATTTATGTGCGCGGAGAGTGAGACTAGCTTGTCCACATCCATGAATCCCTTCTTGATAATGCACCCAAAATTTTCACACAGGTGCGTCCTGACATGTTTAACAACATTGCCAACTAGAATTTTGCTAATTAAAATGAGTTTCGGGTGATTTTTTAAAACTAATTCAAATTTAAACTTCAACTGTGCTCTAGTATGGTCTAGAAAGTTCGGAAAATCGTTTTAAGGTACCCAAGAAGGGTGATATCCAGTATCCATAAATAAAGTTAAAAGATTCGACCATCTAATATGGATACACATGCTACCAATTTTTACACCAATTTAAAAGAATTCAAAGAAAATATAAAAAACATCAAAAAAAATGCAAAACTTGTGCAAGAAGTCCTTTCATGTGTCGTACTACCCAGGTAAAACAAGTAACCCAAGTTACGACAATTATTTTTAAAACGCTAGCTAGGTGCACGCTAGCTAGAGATTACGACCGCTTCGCCTGAAGTTGCTCGTGAGCTTCGTGGTCCTCCCAAATTTCGCGGTGGCCCGCCACGTGGTGGTCCATAGCCAGAGGATCATCCGGTCACAGCTCCGCAAACTCGAAGTTGAGCTTTGCATGAGCTAATTACACTTTTAGTCCATCAATTTATGCATCATGTGATAGTTTAGTTTTACATCTTGCAAAGTGTGACACTGCAGTCCTAGAACTTGTATCACATATGAAGTTTTGGTCCTCGGTCAATCAAAAACAGACATGTGGTGCTGCAATTTTTGCAAAAATAGTCCTGATATTTTTAATTTGCCCATGTGACCTTTGATGCCATCTTACATGCAGGACCCATCTGCCAGGGCTACGAAATAAATAAAATTTATAGTGCACGGTGGAGGTTCGAACTGACGACTTACTGTATATCTTAATCTTAACTATTAAACGCGGATAGGTGGTGGTGGTACGTAAAAAAAACCTTTGTACGTCAAGAAAAACCTGTCAAAAAAAAACCCACGACGTCCGTGCTGTAGCTTTTGATGGTCAATTGGTCATACGCAAAAAAAACAGGTGTCCTTCTTTCGTTACGTCTTGGTTTCCTTCCCACTCTTCCTCCCATCACGGAACGTGTTAGTACCGAACTCTACTCTACCAAATCAAAACCCAATCGGTTGCTTATAAACGAGGCCCTGGCCGCGAGAATTCGGTTCGGAACGTGGCCAGCTCGCCGGATTTTTCGGCGTCGTCATCGATGGGCGGCTCAAGGTTGCAGCGCCTGAGCTCGAGTACCCGCGCATGGCGGGGAGGCCAGCGGCAAGTAGTGACACTACTCCCTTGAATGGCTATGCGCGCAGCCGATGCTGACCTCCTCCAGTCCGGCAACGGTCGGGTCGGCGAGTAGGTTGGCGGCGACTCTGTAATCCACTTTCTGTTCGGCATGGGGTATCAGGCGTACCAGCTCTTAGATACGTACCCAACAATGGCTTACAAAATTTTAGAGAGTACAATTTGATATTGATTAGATGGCTTAGACAGTACACTTTGCTATGCGAGCGAGGGTTGTTGCTTACACTTTGGTTTGCACCATATGGAGATATGTGCAGGTTAAATGGAAATACTAAGGAGTTCAGAATTTGACAGATGTTAACAACTCAAATTTACCTATTGTATGTCTTAGGCAGTAGCTGAGTTTGCTATAACTGCAGTTAATTATTCAGAAATTCTGTTAGTTTTGAACTCAGTATAGGTAACATTGCTTTAAGAAAAATATGTGCGGCATTTTCTTCAATTACCATGTCGATTTTTGCTACTTTGAAACATGTTTAGTGAAATATTATATTGATAATAATTACTTCAAATGATTTTGTAGTGCGACCATCTTTTCTTGACATGTCCTTCGTCTTCAACATCTAGACCGTGTCGACTGCCGTTGCCGCTTCTCCCAGAGTCAACCTGACATTGTTGGTTGCGAACAAGAAGTCGCCGAACATGTCAAGAAAACCACGTCCCTCCCGGAGACGAAGAAGCTCCATGACGATCCGAAGATCCCACATCCAGAAGAAGTCCTCGAGAACCACCACCGCTCCCAGAAGTTTCTTGTCGAGATGGTGCTGAAGCTAGGAAAACTTTATTAGAGAAGAGGCCGCCACCACCACTTGAACGCCGCCGCACCAAACTAGGGCTGAAGGCGGGGATACTTTATTAGAGAAGACGCCACCACCAACACTTGAACGCCGCCGCACCAAACCAAAACCCTAAAACCAGGGGAACAAAGCCCTTCCGCCGATGGCGGCCGAGATCCACCCCGCATCCATGGCCCGAACAGGAGGCGAAATAACCCTAAAAGCCTCGGAGGTTACTCTCGAGCGAATGGGTATGGAACAACTATGCGTGGTTAAACGCCTCGGAGGTTACTCTCGAGCGAAGGAGTATGGAACAACTATGTGTGGTTTCTTCTCTAAATAATTTTGTTCGATACTCATCTTTCTTACTCATTAAAAAACGTGACGTGTCGTGGCAACGCACGAGCATTCAGCTAGTATGCTTATTCTTGGTTGCCATCGGAGCACATAAAGCTTTATGTACTAGTTATGGACATTATATTTTCTTATACAAATAATACATGCCAATTGACCATATATATTTTCCTGTTCCGATTTAGGGAAGGGTTGTTAAATACATCAATGGTCACTGGACTTAGACCCATTGCTCGCTTTCATCACCATACTCAGAGATACGCAATTTACGGTCACCGAAGACATGAGGTTGCATCGTACACGGTCACTGGAGGAGGTAGAGCGCCGTATTTGCTGACGTGGCAGGGTGTCGACCCCACATGTCAGGCCCCAACCATCAATATAGACTATTTTCAAATAGTAATAAAAGGAAGGGCCAAATTGCAAAGATGAAAGGGAATGCATCCAACCGGAGTGAGATCAGGTGACATGCACCTTTTGCTTGCATGTCACCGTGTGACATGCGGCCTAAATCTAAATTAAATATTATAAAAAAAATTGAAAAAAAATCATGCATGTTCACAACACATATTAAGACAACCCCTAAAATTTTCAGATCAAAATTCGAAACATACATCGAGAAACAAAAAAGAGAAATCTATCATGAATAGTTTCCGAATTCAAATCTGAGTTTCTCTATAGACTATTCACATCTGAGTTTCTCTTTTTTGTTTCTCGATGTATGTTTCGAATTTTGATATGAAATTTTTAGGGATTATCTTAATATGTGCTGTGAACATGCATGACTTTTTTTAGATTTTTTCGCAATGTTTAAATTTGAATTTAGGTCGCATGTCACACGGTGACATGCAAAAGGTGCATGTCACCTGATCTCACTCCCATCCAACCGCCGGCGCCTTGCCGTGCGCCGCCTGCCCCGTCTTGTCCCCCTGCCCCGTCTTGTCCCCGGTTGGGCCCGTCCCCCATCTCTCTTGGTTGAGAACCGGTGGTGGCGGCCGCGCGCCCTCGCCCCATCCCCGTCCGCCGCCCGCAGGTGATGCATGAATGCGACGTGGCCACGCTCCTCTCCTTCCTCTTCCTCGTGCATGTCCAGGGAAAGGCGCTGGCCAAATCGAGGACGAATCTCGCCCAAATCGAGTCTTGGCGAGAGAGCACGGTACTCCGGCGAGCCATACATTACCGTCCCCCACTACCGGACGTGCTCCCCCTCCTGGAAGAGGTCCATCCCGGTGAAGTTGTTGTCCAAGAGCCGGCCTCGGTGTTGACAAGCACGTCGTCCATGAACGTCCTTGGGCACGCGGAGACGCACGTCGTCCGGGCGGCTGCAGACGACCGCGACAAGAGCTGTGGAGGGAGGACGGCCCTAGCGCGTGCGGCCAAGGGCCTGCCGGCGGGGCGCGCCATCGTGGACCCTGCTGGCGGCGGGCGTGTGTGGATGCGAGGACGGCCCTGGAGCGCGCGGCGGAGGGCCTGCCGGTGGCGCGCGAGCCGCACTGGGGAGAGGTGGCGAGGTGCCAGGGAGGTCGGAGTAGACCTTGCGCGGCGGGGCATCGTGGGAAAAGACGACGGCCGCGCGTCCCTGCTGCAGCCTCCCGGGGAACTGTTTGGCGGTGCCCCCGCATTGCCCCTGCATCTCGAGACGGCGGCGCGCCCGCACTGCCCTGCATTCTCGAGACGGCGGTGCCCCTGCCCTGCCAGGTGGAGGAAGACCTCGTCGTCTCCAAGCCCACACCAGGGGAAGTGGCACGCGCATGGACTCGCGAGCGTCGATTGTGGAGCGCGGCGGTGTCCCTGTGCCCTCTCCCTTTTTCCTGGGAGCCCGCAGCAGCTCATGCGATGGGCGTAGCGGCACGAAGGAGGGACCCCGGCGACCGGAGGAGCGACGAGGAGGAGGACGGCAGCGGGGAGGGGCATCCAGGATTTTATTTTATTTTGGTGTTTTTAGGTGGGTGATTTGGGGAGGAGCTATACTGCAGAAGAAAATAAAAAAATTGGGGATATTTGCAAAATGAAATCTGGCTGAGACCTGACAGATGTGTCCACCACTTGCCCCGTTTGCAAAATACAACGTTCTACCGCGGGGAGTGACCGTTTACGAACCACTCGCTGTATTCGGTGACCGTAAATCGCGTATCTCTAAGTACGGTGATGAAGGCGAGCAAAGGGTCTAAGTCCAGTGACCAGTGATGTATTTATCTCTTTATACAAACTACTACTTCCGTTTCTGAATATAGACCGTATAGTTTTCCTGCACGAGAATTAACGCATGGGCTAAGATGGTTATTTTCGTTGGTTTTGGACCAAACTTCCCCAAGGGAAGGATGCTGATAGTATAGCAAGATTAGGAAAGTCTGCATCCTTGCCATCTCAACCTGATTTTTCCCGGATCATATCCCAGTAGATTCCACAAATCTCTCTCTCATTAACTCTCCTCAAATCAATCAGGCTACGTGAGAGAGAAAGAAAAAAGACAAAAAAAAAGAAAACTAGCTAGCCGGCCAAATCAACTGATCGCATCTATTCCTAAATTACAGGGATTGACATGTTTTGTCTTAATTGTACGAATCCCATGCGGCAACTTATAGCCAGGGGTAATTTTGACAACAATTCTAATACGGCTATTTTTTGGATTTTTGGCAAAAAATTATATGGCTTATATAACAGAGTAATAAGTAGTATGAAATAGTAGAAGAATACAACCTTTAGAAAACAATTATTTACTACATGTATATATTAGAACTCAATTCCTAAAACGCTCTATTATATAAAATAGTACATATATTGAATTGTATTCGCAATTTACTGTATATTTTTCAAATGAAATATATACCAGTTTGACAAAGTTTACATGTTCATGTTTCTCCTATATTTTACATACTACACGAGTTGCAGTAAAAAATGGAATACACAACTTGCCAAAATCCCGGTGGATCGATGATCGAAGAGGATCACGAAGAATGAAGATTTGAGAGAAAATCGGTAGAAAACGGGTAAATTGCAAAAACTAAATATAAGATAAATTACAGGAAATTAAGATAAAATTAGGGTTCATATTCTTGATTGATTGCAAGGGGATACAAGGGTAGGCTTATATAGACCTAACCAACTATAACATCACACCATATGTGGAATACCGATAGTACCCTTACACCTACTAACCAACTACTCCATAATCCATATCCATACTAGTCCCTGACACCTCTCTCTCTCTCGCATGCTGCGGCCAGTGGGTTGTCGGCGCCCATGCCGCTCCGTCGGTCCCGGCAGGCGCTCGCCACGCCGCCGCCCAATCTACTATGGCCAGCAGAGACCCCGCCTCTACTTGGCCTCCTTACATAGAGGTCTGGATCCACACAATTTCGGGGCAAATTTCGGAATAGCTCTGACATCCCTCCTTACACAGTGATCTGAATGCACACAATTTTTGGCCAAATTTCGGAATAGCTCTGACATCCTTTGGGGTTGTTATTTTCTTTCCATCCCTCGCCGTCTTTCTCTCGAATCTTTGTGAGGAGGCTTGTTGATTAGAGGAAACTTAAGCTATATAAACCGGCCAAACTTGTTACGGTGGAGTGAGGTGGGACTATCTAGCACAAAATAGTAATGTCAGATGGCTAATCTACTGCACCCTTTGGACGGACGGACGGAGGCCCACCAATGCAACTACCTCGCAGCGCAATGGACCGAACACCTGGGCTGCGAGATCGATCAAATACACGGTGGGTTTGTTCGGGATGGGAAAAATATAGCAGGAACCAGTACTCGTAATGGCATCTTGCAGTATTATGTGTAATCCATCTAAGAAAAAGTTGGATGAAAATTTTGGCAGAAACTTAGCTCCTTTATTATTAGGTATAGATATAGATAGATTTAAGAGTTTTTTTTAACAGGAAACACATTTTATTGATTAAAACACATCAATACAAAGTGTTCCCTCGATGAACTTTGGAACAGAATTAAAAACACAACTAGAGTTTACATCCAAACTAGATTTAGCTAACAAATGCGCTGCCTGATTAAAAGCACGCTTGGTTTCGAATGAAGAGGTAAAAGCGCGGACAGTTTCATACGTAGGTTGGAAAAAAACTGAGTAGCACAAAAATATGTGGGTCACGGAACCAATTTTCCCTTATAACATTATGCAATGAAAACACGTTCTAGTTGATGATGTTTTATCCGTGGTTCCACTAAATAAATATAGTGTCTGTAAGAGGGTTAACCCCGAAATAAATGGAATGATTGTTTCTAGTTAGTGCAAAGACTAATGTTAATTTATTTAAAAGGAACCGGATGTTATTTTGGGAAATTGAACACTTTGGGTTCCCTCACAGTAAAGTCTATAGGTGCGGGCATGATGAATGGGCATATGCTGTTCCTTAGAGCATCTCCACTGGTCTCCCCACAGAGCCTCCCACGGCCACTTTTTTTCATCCGGACGGCGAAAAACTGCCCAGTCAGGCCCCAGTTCCTCGTTTTGGTCCGGATTTGAGCATATTTTCGTCCGGACTCCCCATGCCATCCTCGGTTTCCCGGGGGTCTCCCGGGGACTCCGGATGAAGCTAAACCAACCGCCCACGCCCACGTGTCTCCTCTTTCGTCCGGATTCCCCGAGCCATCCTCTTTTTTCCCGAGAAACGCCGCTTGGGGAGCACACGACTGGGAAACTACTCCTCCCCAAGCCAAATCTTCCTCCAATCCGGACGAAAATTTCGCCGGATTTGGACGTGGGGAGCGCCAACGAGTGGGGATGCTCTTATGAACATACACTAGGAAGTTGCAGCGCGGCGCACGCCGTGCCCGTAAGGTAAATTTGTAGCGACCAATGGAAAAAAGTAGTAATATTTTTCATAAATAAAAGATGGGATAAATGATGGATTGTTTATATCTGACACTTTTGTAGAAAAAGGCAATAATATGTTTCTCAAACCAAAGAGGCGATATATAACATGGTAATTCTTCTGTAGACAGTAATTTTTGCATGTTAAAAGATTATTTTAAGTAGAGACGACGGACGATCTACCTATTTGATTTCAGAATAAGATAGTAGTATGTTTTTTAATAAAGAGGCGACATACAATCTAGATTTTTTTTTCAGATTACGGCTAAAGGTTAGATTGATCAACAACGCTTTGTAATGGAAACAAAATAACAGCTGGAAACTTCCATGATACCAGTGTCGCTGCCGCTGGATTCGTGGTTGTGCGCCATCACCGAGAAGGTGTGGTTACAGCGAGGCTTTTAGAAGGAGTGACATGAATGAATGGAGACAGCGGGAAATGAAGGGAGCCACAACGGTTAATAGTGGACGACGGTGTGCCCATTGAAGATGCTTTTACAAGAAATGTCCATTATGTGATTCCGAGGAACCAATTAACCGTATATTTTTTCACTTGTTCCTTCGCTCGTGTTATTTGAAGAGTTGTGTGTTTTATGTTTAATATACCACCTCCTGCCAATGCCAGGAATATATGTTCGAAAATCATTTAAATGGGATAGAGAAGAAAACTAAAGCACATATCCACAAATGTATTTGTGCTCTAACTTAGCCATACGAAACAGCTGGAATGCTTTTAATAGGAGTGGAAATTATCTTCTTTTTTTCAAATTATTCGTATGGTTACACACTAGATACACAGTTGGCCCTTTATTTTTCCGAACACACAGCAGGCTCATATGGTTTGGGGATATGTAGGCGTCGAGAGACAATCTTTCGGCTATCCACAACAATAGTGGCTAAGAGATTACATGATGCATAACAATTAAAATTTATGTTCCATTCCGCTGATTAATTTATATGTACACGACATGTGACCCATGATATGTATAGTGTGAACTCTGAATCTCTAGAATGTTGCAAGATGGAGAGCCCATGGGCCATGGCTATTCTGGACTATATACGAAATCTGTCATGAAAAAGTAGCTCTAGAATCCGGAATCAAAGGAATGCGCAGACAGGGTAGCAGAACTAATTTTGCAGAGAATAATGATAATAGAAAATCAATTATCACAATTTTTAAAGCCGGATCGAAGCCCTGGGCCATCGTGGGATCCCTTCCACTGCCGGCGACGCCTTATGACGGTTGTCAGCGAAGCACTGCACACCGACCTGGACGCGAGCACTTCGCCGGCAGCTACATGCCTCCATGGCGTCTCCCCGCACCTCCTCGACTCATACACGCAGCCTCATTGTGCCAGTTTTGCAATGGAAGGTGCCGCGCCACCAGATCCGGACGGGAGGAGCACCTAGCCTTGTTTAGGGGAGGCGGCAGCAGAACCTGACCTCGTCGCCGTCCGAGTAGCCCGCTACGACGGCACTGGTCACGGGATCAAGCTAGCGAGGGGATAGCGACAGAAAATGGAGAGAAGGCAATTTCAGCGGCATGTGTTTGCAGCCACTACGACCAGGACCAGTTAGAGCATCTCCAGTCGTGTCCCCCAAAGCGTCCCCCAAACCGCGTCGAATTGAGCGTTTAGGGGACGTGTTTTGCTCGTGCCGCGTTTGGGGGACGTCGCTCCCCAGCCGCGTCCCCCAAACGCCGCCCCCAAACATTTAAAATAATTTTTCTTGGCATTTTTATTTCAATTTCCACAAACTAATACATAATTGGGAACGTGGTTTACACAAAAACATAGTTTGGAACATGGTTTTCCACAAACTAATACATAGTTTGAACCATGGTGGACACAAATATAAAATATTGCAAAGAAACTAAACCTAACTAGGCCGTGCATCGAAGGTTTCGTGTGTTCGCTGCTAAGAAAGAACACTCGAGGGCACACTCGATCACCTAAACCGGAAAATCCAGCGGGATGATGGTGCCCTTGTTGGTTCTACCGATGAGGCGAACAGGCGGAAACCTCCGTGCACGTATTCGCCGCGAAGAAACAACACTCATTCGGTCGTCCTCCTCGTCGGTGCTATCGTCGTGGGAGTCCCTGTCGACGTGGTAGTCCCGGAGGCAGCGCCTCTCGTCGAAGACCTTGACGCTCATGTCCCCGTTGCCGAAGTAGGAGAACACGAGGATGAAGCCGGCTTCGAGGCCGTGGTGGCGCGCGAACTTCTCCCGGCCCGATGTTGAGGTACATCTTGCCGCGCGCGTCGTAGATCGCCTTGACGATCCACCGGCGGTAGCCGCACGAATGCTCCCGCGGATGCATCGTGCGCGGGCGTACGCCGCCGACGTACTCGGCGAAGGAGTCCGGCAGCCTCCGGATGCCGCGCGGGTCGCCCTTGAGGACGTGGACGAACTCGAACAGGACGTCCGGCTCCACGTCCATCTCCGACGATGAAGACGACGGCGTGGGAGGCGACGGCGAGCGTTCGGCTATGCCGCGGCCACGACCACGACCACGACCACGGCCGCGGCCGCGAGGTCGGCCTCCGCCTCTACCGGACATAGCGTCGAGTCTTGTTGAGAGATGGTGGCGGCCGGGGTTTGGGAGAGAGGCGCTAGGGTTTGTGTGTGAGAGGGACGATGAGAGGCGCCCCTTTTATAGGCCGGAGGGAGGCGGAGGAGCGGTGGCGCTCATTAACGCCGGCACGCGAGCTAGGCGCGACGGGACGCGTCGCCGCGCCCTCTGCGGGAACCGCACCGTCGATGCGCGCCAATAACTTCCGTCGCGAGGTAGGCGACGGTTAGGTTTAAATTAATTGTGCCGCTGACGGGTCGGCCCCGCCACTCCCCGCCTCGCTTTTCGTTGTGTCCGGCGTCCCCGGTGCGTCCCCTGTGGGACGGGGACGGGCTCGGGGCGCCGGACATCGTATAGGGGCGCGCCGGACAAAAAAGGGCTTTGGGGGACGCGGCTGGATAGCATTTTTGGTCCGGCGCGCCCCAAATCCCTTTGGGGGACGCGGCTGGAGATGCTCTTAGGGCATCTCCAACCGCGCGACCCAAACCGCGCCCGCGCGTCCGTTTGGGTCGAGCCGGACAAAAACACGGCCCAGCGCGGGGACGCACCGCAAAAGCGGACGGCCGCGGCGTCCGGAACGACGCAAACCCGGCCCAAATCTGGGCTAGGTTTGCGTGGCCGCGGATGGCACGCGCCGTCCGCTCGCGTCCGCCCGCTGGTCGCCTCGTCTCCCTTGGGCCCACCTGTCGGTGACCAAGGAGACTATTAAATGGGGACTGGAGGGATCCGGCCCTCCACTCCGGTCCCCACTCCACTCCCGAGCAAAACCGCCGCCATGGCCCCGAAGCGACGGTTCGCTCCCGGAGCGAACGACGACGAGGCCGACAGCCAGTCGGCGTCGGCCGCCGGCGCTGCGGGCCGGAGGAACCGCGGCGGCCTCCACATCGGAGAGGCCGCCCGCGGTGGTGCGGCATTGCCGCAACCGCCACCGCTCCTCATCGAGCCCAAGCCGGAGTCCTCGGAGGAGGACCCGGACCTCCGCGCCGCCCTGATCATCTCGGCGGCGGAGGAGGAGGCGAAATGGCCGCAGCTCCATGCGGCCATTCGCACCTCCGAAATGGAGGAGGCGGCGCGGCGGGAGGTGGAGGAGGCGGAGGACTGGGACCTCTACGCCCAGGCCCTCCAGGCGCGACGGGAGGAGGAGGAGGAGGCGGCGCGGCGGGAGGAGGCCAGGCGCCGCGCCGACGAGGCCCGCCGCCGAGGAGCGGCGGCGGCGGGAGGACGAGCGGCGGCGCCGGGAGGCCGGGCGCCGCGCCCGGCGAGAGAGACAACAGCGCCTCGGGAAGGAGGCGGCGCTCCGTGCGCCGGCACGGCGCCGGGTGGCTCCGGACCCCACTCGCCGTGGGAGGAGGCCCTGTGGTCTCCGTGGCCGGAGTCCCCGGCGCGCTCCAGCCCACGACAGCGCGTCGCCGCCCGGGGTGGACGACGACGACGTCGCCGACGACGCCCACGGGGGCTAGAGCGGCGCACCGGCGGCCACCGCGCCGCCGACCAAACCCTAATAGAGGGTTTTTAGTATAGGTTTAAATTTAAAAGCCCATATAGGGGCTTCTTTTGTTAGTTATTTGCCCAAAAATAGGGCTATGTATAAATTTGCCCAAAATAGGGCATATGTTTTAATCAAATTTCGTTTAAATTTGCTTTTTTCCTTTTATTTTCGTGTTTCCGGATTATGCGATGCGTCCGCGCGTTGGACGCAGCGCGCGACCCAAACGGACATGCGGATGCGGGCCGCTGTCCGCGTGTCCGGCCGGCGACCCAAACGGCCCAAAACGGACGGCCCAGCGCGTCCGTTTGGGTCGCGCGGTTGGAGATGGCCTTAGGTCTCCACAGTAGATGAGCCAATTCTTTACCGTGGCACTGTTTGTATTTGGGTAAAAAAATGTATTTTGGCCCAGATCGAGCAGCGAACGATCTGGATATTACTAAACGACACTTATTAGCGCAAAATCCCCTAAAAAACATATTAGCTCAGAAACAAAACTAAACGACACTGTAGCATCACGTTGAAAATCGCTTCTATATATGTGGGACGAATCTAAAATCTTGTTCGAACTGGAGTCTTTTTTATCGAAAAATCAACCGATCTATTCATACTCATCAAGAGATCTTGTGCAACGTGTGGAATAAATTATGGAGATGTGATGGAAACTACTAAATAATATTCACATGGCGCAAGAAGGAATTTACTCTATATACACACGGGGCGTTGCAGCCCCAATCCTAGATCGGACCGGTATTGTTCACAATCACAAAAATGACAGCAAACTTTTCCAGCCTCCACGCTATTAGTTTGTGTCGATCGAGCGACTTTTTAAAAATAGAATGAGACTTACCTTGTTTAATCTTCAGGAAGGCCTTATAGAGCGGTTTTGGTTGCTTCCGTTTGATTGCCTTCCGTCGGAAGAACATATATATAGTAGACAATAAGCAGCAGGAGGAGGAACAGTGGCAGGAAGGGCGCCATCTGTTGGACTATGTAAAGTTAAATCAAAAGCTGGCTTCTATTGGTTACCTTGGAAAGGTAATGGAGGCACCGCTCGGCGACGAGCGAGGGCAGCACGATGAAGGAGCACATCGCAGCAACGACCCACGTTGGCGTGAACTCAAGCGTCGTCATCGGCACTCCCCGGCCACCGGCTTGAGCAGATCTAGCTAGTCACCGGGAAGGGAGACGGAGGCAGATCTAGCTAGTTTCACTCACGAACAAATTATCAAAGCTACGGAGAATAGAAACATACTTATTTGCGCGTTGGACAGAGTAGGTGGGAAGGGTCGGACTTTGACTTTCTCTCTGGAGATCACGGCTTCCTTATCCCCACCCCGTCCGAATAAAAAAGCATGTCGCTACTTCGCTCCTCTCCGTCCTTATCCCCACCCCAAGGACCTGCTCCAGCGGCGAAAAGAAGATGGACTAGCCCCCCCTCGAGAGGACCCCGTCGCCGCGATGCTGGCAGAGGAGGAACGGGAGACGGTGGTGGGATGCACTCTCGGCGTCTCCCGCCGATGCTCATGGCTGTCGCGCTCACCGTGGTTGTAGCGGCGGCGTTCCTGAAGTGCAGGCTATAGTGGAGATAAGCGATTTGGAGCTGATCCCCGTAGAGGCGTAGACGGCGACGCCGCGGCCTGGATAGCGCTGTCGTACACAGGCGTGTTGGACAGGAGGGCTCCGGGAGGAGCGCCGCTGGGTCGACCACTCTTCGCGGCGGCGCGACAGATGTAAGAGCATCTCTCAAAAGGTATCCCAAAGGTTTTTCGGTGTGCCTTTGGCCCAGCGCAGCCCAATAATATCTGGCCCTCCAAGCTTGTTCCTGACACAGCAAGAAGCAAGGTGGGGAGTGGTGTTAAAATATTGGTCCCATATTTTATAATCCATATTAAATTTTAGATTTTTTTATAAATCTCAAAGTCCACATAGTGGCAGCCGATGGCAGCTCACTAGAGAGTGCTAAGAGGTGGAAAATTTAGTCTCACATAGAAAGTTGAGAGAAAGTTAAACCATCTTATAAGGTGCGTTGTTCCACCACTAGTAAGAGCATCCCCAGCGGTTGGGGCTCCCCAGGCCAAAATTCGGCGCTATTTAGCGTCGGATGGATGTATTTTGTGGCCTGGGGAGGCCCATTTTCCCAGCGGCGAGCACATGGTCGCCTGCTGACGCTCACCCACCGCGTGCATATCGACGGTGCAGTCGCCAGGAAGGGGAACCGTCGGAGTGGCCTCGACGCGTTGAACCATCGGAAATGGTCCGCGAAGGGATCTGGGGAGCCCAAACGCCTCGCCGGGAACCGTCGCAGTGGCCTCGTCGCAAGAAACGCCTTAATGGAGCACGAACTTCGCAGAAGAGCAACCGCCGCTCTCTTCATCGAGAGACCTACATATACGGTTCCCGACGGTCGACGCCATTCATCTATTCTCTCCTCACCATCCTCTGTCAACCATGAGCGATCTCTCTTGGCCATCGGACACCGCCAGCGAGGGAATGCCGCCTGGATGGTGCCATTGGTATACTTTCGGCCGTCAGCACAGCCTCTCCGCCGTGACGGCGAGGTAACAGCGTCAGGTCTGTGTCGTATTTCAGCCATGTGCCGACGGCAAATCCGTCGGCATAGCTATTTTTCATTTTACCAGATTAATCTTCGAAATAATCATAACTAAATCATTATAATTCAGAAAAATACAAATAATATATCAAAATTTTCAGAAAAATAAGATCTATCTTGGAAAAATATCAAACTCGGAATATTGCAAATATCTTAAAAAACCTTCTAAAAATTGAGCTATCATGTCCGATGTTTCATGGCTTTCACGCCGAACAACCAATATTATGGCTAGAGTCGTTGCATAGTTTGTGATAATATGCCCATATTGTGCACACATGTGCATCTTGGGATGTCTTACGATGTTGCAGGAGGAAGTTTTCCATTTCATCGCACGAAAAAACTATTTTCCATTTTTGAGGTGCCGACAACGGGGTGTTTTGTGAAGCAGCCACCAAATTAACGTTTCACATTGGTAGAAACACATTTTCCAAAACTATTAGACCACCTAAGATGGACAATTTATCAACCGGTGTATCTAGAAACTTTTCGTCCACCCCTCATGAAAAAGATAAATTGCTGCTGAATCGGTAGGAGGCCAACCAATTTTGAACTACAGGTACATGATATAATGTTCAAGATTTTTTGTAAAAATTATTTTTAGGTTCAAAACATGCTATTTTATCATAGATTAAGTGCAAGTTTAGCGAGCCTTATCCCCGGGCAAAGGATATTCATGCCCGCCGTTTTGATTATAGGTTGAAACAGATATAACAAATTCGAAAACGATCTAAACAATGTGAAACCTTCGCGTGGTGTCATATTATGTGTCATAGTTGCAGGGAAAAATATTAAAGTTGGAAAATTGCAAACATCACAAAAAATCTTTCACAAAATGAGCTATCACGTTCAAGGTTTCATGACATTTAGGTCAAACGGCCAATGTTATAGATAGAATCGCGGAATAGTTTGTGATAATGTGCCCATATTGTGCACACATGTGCATCTTGGGATGTCTTATGATGTTGCAGGAGGAAGTTTTCCTTTTCATCGAACGAAAAAGCCATTTTCCATTTTCGAGGTGCCGAAAACGAGGTGTTTTATGAAGCAACCACCACATTAAAGTTTCACATTGGTACCAAAACATTTAAAAAAATATTAAACCACCTAAGATGCACAATTTCTCAACCGTTATATCTGGAACCTTTCCATCCACCCCTCATGAAAAGACAAATTCCTGCCGAATCGGTGGGAGGCCGACCAGATTTGAACTACAGGTACATGATATAATGCTCAAGATTTTTTGTAAAAATCATTTTTATGTTCACAACATGCTATTTCATCAGAAATCCAGTGCAAGTTTAGCGAGCCTCATCCCCGAGCAAAGGATCTTCATGCCCACCGTTTTGAATATAGGTTGAAACGGGTATAACAAATTTGAAAATGATCCAAAGAATGTGAAATTTCGCGTGGTGTCATATTATGTGTCATAGTTGCAAGAAAAAATATTAAAGTTGGAAAAATGCAAACATCACAAAAAAATCTTCACAAAATGAGCTATCACGTTCGAGGTTTCATGACATTTTGGTCAAACGACCAATGTTATGGATAGAATCGCGGCATAGTTTGTGATAATGTGCCCATATTATGCACACATGTGCATCTTGGAATGTCTTACGATGTTGCAGGAGGAAGTTTTCCTTTTCATCGAACAAAAAGCCATTTTTCATTTTCGAGGTGCCAAAAACGAGGTGTTTTATGAAGCAACCACCAAATTAAAGTTTTACATTGGTACCAACACATTTTTTAAAAAATATTAGACCACCTAAAATGCACAATTTCTCAACCGGTGTATCTGGAACCTTTCCGTCCACCTCTCATGAAAAAGATAAATTTATGCCGAATCGGCAGGAGGCCGACCAGATTTGAACTGCAGATACATGATATAATGTTCATTTTTTGTGCAAAAATCATTTGTAAGTTCACAACATGCTATTTCATTAGAGATCCAATGCAAATTTTGCGAGCCTCATCCCCGGACAAAGGATCTTCATGCCCGCCGCTTTGAATATAGGTTGAAACGGGTATAACAAATTCGAAAATGATCCAAACACTGTGAAACCTTCAGATTTGAACTGCAGAACATAGTGTAGGAGCAAAAACTGCGCAAATTTAATCTGACACGGTACTAGCTAGTAGGATTAGAGCTGTTGCCATTGTTGGCAGCGAAGATGCTGCCGTTGCTCGGCATTGTCGTCGGCGATGAGAAGTGCTGCTGCTGTTCCCGTTCTTGACGTGTCTTCCGGGACGAACCCACCATGTCCATCATTGCTGGCGTCGCGAAGGCTGCTCCAAACGCCGGCGTCGCTCCAAACGTCGGACACGCTGCTCCACACGCCGACGGCGCTCCAAACGTGGGGGACGCCATGGCACCGTACAAGCTCACGGACGCGGCGCGCTGCTGCGCGTGAGCGCTCATGCCGGACAGCATGCTCGACCGCCCCGTCTGCTCGTACTCCCGCCGGGTCGACACGCGCGCGCTGAGCTCGGCCAGCTCGTAGACCACCGCCGCGCACCGAGCGTCGCCGAGCAGATCACCCGTCCTTGCCGCCTCCTGCCGCCTGTCCAGTATCCGCGCGGCCTCCCCGTGGTCGCCGCGCTCGGCGGCTGCCCGCGCCGCCGCGATGTCTTCCGCCGCCTCCACGCGGAAGCGCTCCACCTGTACCTCCATGGACGGCTTCTGGTCCGCTTCAGTCGTCACCTCAACCGGCCTTCGCACGACAGCGTCCTCGCAGTCCACCTGCATCGACTTCCCGGTCGTCGAGTCTTTGTACGTGCAGCTCACCCTGATAAGGCGCGTCACGTCCTCGTCGTCCTCCGCGACTCTCGGCACGTCCACGAACAGCAGGAAGCGCCTCTCCTCGTCGGCGTACAGCTCGCCGACGTCCACCGAGGCGGCGCGGCCGTACGCCAGGACGCGGCTTTCGTAGCGGCCGGACTTGATGGACCGCACGCGTACGTCAGGGTGCGGGCACGCCACGGCGATCCACGCCTCCTGCACGGCCACCGAGAGGAGCCCGCCGATGCACTGCGCGAAGGCGTCCTGCACCACCGCCTGGTTCTCGATGAAGGAGTAGGTGCCGCCGGTGGCCTCGGCCACGGCGTGCATCTCCTTGGCGTCGTGGTCGGTGCCGAAGCCGAACGTGTGGATCGGCGTGGAGCGGTCGTTGTTGGCAACGAAAGAAGGTGGCACGAGATAGTCGTAGCTCTTGTTGGGTCCGTAATTAAACCCAAAGGGGCGATTGCAGGTATCCTGGCCGTCCGAGAGAAGGATGACGCTGGCCACGGTGTTCTTGTACCGGCGGCCGTCGAGCACCTTGGCGGCCGTGTCGAGACCCTTGAGGATATCCGTGTTGCCACAGGCATAAAGGTACTCCACGGCGAGCTTGGTGGAGGCCTTGCCGGCGTCCGACATGCGCGTGAGCCGGGTCTCCCGGCGCGCCTGGTGCGAAAAGGAGACGACGCTGAGGCGGTCCGCCGGCCCGAGCTTGTCGATGACGAACCCCATGGCCTCCTTGAGCAGCGCCAGCTTGCTACCAGCCATGCTCCCGCTGACGTCCAGCACCGTGACGAGGTCGAGCGACGGGCGCGGCGCCGCATGATCGGCGGCGGGAGCCTTGGCGTGCACCAGCACCGCGAAGCTGTCGCGGGCGCTGCCCCTCGCGATGGCCGGGAGCTCGCAGTGCGTGTTGAGGACGAGCGGCGCGTTGGTTGCCGATGATGCTGCTTCTTGGACGCCGCCGAGTGTCGCAGCGGGAGGGTCTTCCACCGGCTCGTCGTCGTCGAACACGGGGCTCTCGGCGGTGATTGATCCGAGAGGTTGTGCAACTCCATAGGGCGTTGCGTTGGCAGACACTGGCGGTAAAGCGAAGGGGCTGGGAGGAGCCGTCTCTCCCAAGAAGCTCTGCAGCGTGGAGAAGCCGATGGCGGAGAAGGGGCTCGCCGAAGCCGCCTGTCCAAACGACGCTGAGAAGCCAAAGGCGGGAGGGCTCGTCGTGGCCGTAGGAGCCGAGTAGCTGAAAGCGGAGGGGCTCGGGTTGGCGGAAGAGGAACCGAAGGGGCTCGTGGTCGTGGCCGCGGCGGCGCAGACGCGGCAGGCGTCGCCGGCGGCGCCTGGCAGGGGGTGGAAGCAGAAGGCGCACCGGCTATCCATGGAAACCGATCTCGAGGAACGTAGGCGTGGTTTGATGGTTTGGAGTCGTGAATCGTGATCGGGATCGGCGGGTCTCAAGGTTGGCCACGTATTTATAGGCGCGCGGCCGAACGACGTATACTTAGCTTGAATCCGGCGCGAAATCGAGCGTGCTCCGGACGCGAAGGAGCTAGGAGGCAACCGCCATCTGCTGATCCGGTGACGACAAGTATTTCAACAGCTGCTGCGTTCTTTTGACGCACTCAGAAAATCTATACATGGAAGAAAAGGCTATCACAATTTGAGTCTTTTTGAGACAGTCAAATTCACAATGCAACTACAAACTATGCATGTAAGGGCATCTCCAACCGGGCGACCCATCCCGCGCCCGCGCGTCCGGATGGGTCCAGCCGGACAAAAACCCGGCCCAGCGCGCGGACCCATCCCTAAAACGGATGCCCGCGGCGTCCGGGACGACGCAAACCCGGCCCAAATCTTGGCCGGGTTTGCGTGGCCGCGGACGCGAAAGGCTGGTCGCTCGCGTCCGCCCGCTGTCCGCCCCTGGCCCGCGTGTCATAGGCATAAGTAATATATTTCATTAAATAGAGAACTCATTACATTTTTTTTTAGCTACTACTTCTATCCTATACGTACGGGGCCGGCGGCCTCGCCGGCGACTCCTCGCCGGCTCGCCGTCGGGCCGTGGATTTCACTCGACGCGGGCGGCCTGTACGCGTGAGGATTCCACTCCAGCTTTCTACGGGCTGGGTGGCGCGTCGGCGGCGGCGCGGGCGTCGGCGGCGGCGCGGGCGGCTTCGCGGGCCTCGGCAGCTTGGACGGAGGGCATCATCCTCCTCCTTTCCGCCAGCGCAGCTCGGGCGCGCTCGCGCTCCGCCTCCGAGGCGGAACCATCCGCTTCCCGCATAGCTCAAGCTCCTGCGGGCGGCGCGTTCCACGGCGGTGCGCGCCTCCGAGCGGACGCGGCCGGCTTTATGGGCCTCGTGGTTGCCCTGCCGCCGGCGCATGCGCTCTTGCCGGCCGCGCTCCGCCGACGCAGCATCCTCCCGGGCGCGCCGCTCGGGCGACGGCATCTGGATGAGGTCACGGGCTGCTCGCATAGCGAGCAGCTCGTTCTTCTTGCCGAGGAGGTCGCCTAAGCGGCGGCGGCCGGCCCGCCAGATGCCCTCGTGCTCCTTCGTCACGCGCGTGAGGTCGGCGAGACGCTTGATACGTCTCCAACGTATCGATAATTTCTTGTGTTCCATGCCACATTATTGATGTTATCTACATGTTTTATGCACACTTTATGTCATATTCGTGCATTTTCTGGAACTAACCTATTAACAAGATGCCGAAGTGCCGATTCTTTGTTTTCTGCTGTTTTTGGTTTCAGAAATCCTAGTAAAGAAATATTCTCGGAATTGGACGAAATAAAAGCCCGGAGGCCTATTTTCTCACGAAGCTTCCGGAAGTCCGAAGGAGAGACGAAGAGGGGCCACGGGGGCGCCAAACCCTAGGGCGGCGCGGCCCCCCTTGGCCGCGCCGGCCTGTGGTGTGGGCCCCTGTGCCGCCTCTTGACCTGCCCTTCCGCCTACAAATAGCCTCCGTGACGAAACCCCCGGTGCCGAGAGCCACGATACGGAAAACATTGCGAGACGCCGTCGCCGCCGATCCCATCTCGGGGGATCCTGGAGATCGCCTCCGGCACCCTGCCGGAGAGGGGAATCATCTCCCGGAGGACTCTACACCGCCATGGTCGCCTCCGGAGTGATGAGTGAGTAGTCTACCCCTGGACTATGGGTCCATAGCGGTAGCTAGATGGTTGTCTTCTCCCCATTGTGCTATCATTGTCGGATCTTGTGAGCTGCCTATCATGATCAAGATCATCTATATGTAATTCTATATGTTGCGTTTGTTGGGATCCGATGAATAGAGAATACTTGTTATGTTGATTATCAAAGTTATGCTTATGTGTTGTTTATGATCTTGCATGCTCTCCGTTATTAGTAGATGCTCTGGCCAAGTAGATGCTTTTAACTCCAAGAGGGAGTACTTATGCTCGATAGTGGGTTCATGGCTGCATTGACACCTGGGACAGTGACAGAAAGTTCTAAGGTTGTGTTGTGCTGTTGCCACTAGGGATAAAACATTGATGCTATGTCTAAGGATGTAGTTGTTGATTACATTACGCACCATACTTAATGCAATTGTCTGTTGTTTTGCAACTTAATACTTGGAGGGGTTCGGATGATAACCTCGAAGGTGGACTTTTTAGGCATAGATGCGGTTGGATGGCGGTCTATGTACTTTGTCGTAATGCCCAATTAAATCTCACTATACTCATCATGATATGTATGTGCATTGTCATGCTCTCTTTATTTGTCAATTGCCCAACTGTAATTTGTTCACCCAACATGCTTGTTCGTCTTATGGGAGAGACACCTCTAGTGAGCTGTGGACCCCGGTCCAATTCTCTTTCTTGAAATACAATCTACTGCAATACTTGTTCTCTTGTTTTCTCTGCAAACAATCATATTCCACACAATACGGTTAATCCTTTGTTACGGCAAGCCGGTGAGATTGACAACCTCACTTGTTTCGTTGGGGCAAAGTAGCTTGGTTGTGTTGTGCGGGTTCCACGTTGGCGCCGGAATCTCCGGTGTTGCGCCGCACTACATCTCGCCGCCATCAACCTTCAACGTGCTTCTTGGCTCCTCCTGGTTCGATAAACCTTGGTTTCTTTCGAGGGAAAACTTGCTGCTTGTGCTCATCATACCTTCCTCTTGGGGTTGCCCAACGAACGTGTGAAATACACGCCATCAAGCATATTTTTACGGCGCCGTTGCCGGGGAGATCAAGACACGCTGCAAGGGAGTCTCCACTTCTCAATCTCTTTACTTTGTTTTTGTCTTGCTTTATTTTATTTACTACTTTGTTTGCTGCACTAAATCAAAATACAAAAAAATTAGTTGCTAGTTTTACTTTATTTGCTATCTTGTTTGCTATATCGAAAACACAAAAAAATTAGTTTACTTGCATTTACTTTACTTATTTCATCATGTTTCCTTTTGATTTTACCACAAAGAACATACCGGTAGGACGTGGGTCTATAGTTGGGAGAAATAATATAGAAGAATTCTTCAACCATGTTAGTACCATTGAAAATTTTGAAGATAGACACTTGGTAGATCTTGCGCCTACTTATGAAATTGCTGCCGCACATTTAGTTCGCTTGTTGGAAACTAAATTTGTTAATCTTAATCCTATAATCCAACACATGTTTTTCACGCTTGGTGATATGGAAGAAGGGGAAAAGAAAGATTTTGTATTAGAAACCCTTCTTAGAGAATTTGGTGGTCTAGCAAGAGAAGCTAGAAAGGTGTTTGCTAAATTTAATATGCTTGGTTCTCCTACTAATTTTGTTAGTCTCCTTGAAAAGATGGATATGGATAGAATAAGATACACTAATAATATTGATGATGGAGGGGAGATCAAAGCACCAATACCATGTAAGCTCCTAGCTATGAATGATGCACTAGAAAATAACTATGCTTGGCTTGTTCCTGAAAATTTGTTTGATGAGAGTAGCACACCTAAGACTAATGAAAAGGGAGATGCTAAAACTTATGTATCTAATATAATATGCCTAGTTGATAAAACTCCACACCTCGCTGAGAATGCACCACCCTTCAATAATACTTGATACACACTTTCTGCGCCTAGCTGAAAGGCGTTAAAGAAAAGCGCTTATGGGAGACAACCCATGTTTTTACCTACAGTACTTTGTTTTTATTTTGTGTCTTGGAAGTTGTTTACTACTGTAGCAACCTCTCCTTATCTTAGTTTTGAGTTTTGTTGTGCCAAGTTAAGCCGTTGATAGAAAAGTAAGTACTAGATTTGGATTACTGCGCAGTTCCAGATTTCTTTGCTGTCACGAATCTGAGCCCACTGCCCTGCAGGAAGCTCAGAAAATTATGCCAATTTACGTGCATGATCCTCAGATATGTACGCAACTTTCATTCAATTTGAGCATTTTCATTTGAGCAAGTCTGGTGCCATTTTAAAATTCGTCAATACGAACTGTTCTGTTTTGACAGATTCTGCCTTTTATTTCGCATTGCCTCTTTCGCTATGTTGGATGAATTTCTTTGATCCACTAATGTCCAGTAGCATTATGCAATGTCCAGAAGTGTTAAGAATGATTGTGTCACCTCTGAATATGTCAATTTATATTGTGCACTAACCCTCTAATGAGTTGTTTCGAGTTTGGTGTGGAGGAAGTTTTCAAGGATCAAGAGAGGAGTATGATGCAACATGATCAAGGAGAGTGAAAAGCTCTAAGCTTGGGGATGCACCCGGTGGTTCACCCCTGCATATATCAAGAAGACTCAAGCGTCTAAGCTTGGGGATGCCCAAGGCATCCCCTTCTTCATCAACAAATTATCGGGTTCCTCCCCTGAAACTACATTTTTATTCGGCCACATCTTATGTGCTTTTTCTTGGAGCGTCGTTTTGTTTTTGTTTTTGTTTTGTTTGAATAAAATGGATCCTAGCATTCACTTTATGGGAGAGATACACACTCCGCTGTAGCATATGGACAAATATGTCCTTGGTTTCTACTCATAGTATTCATGGCGAAGTTTCTCCTTCGTTAAATTGTTATATGGTTGGAATTGGAAAATGATACATGTAGTAATTGCTATAAATGTTTTGGGTAATGTGATACTTGGCAATTGTTGTGCTCATGTTTAAGCTCTTGCATCATATGCTTTGCACCCATTAATGAAGAAATACATAGAGCATGCTAAAATTTGGTTTGCATATTTGGTTTCTCTAAGGTCTAGATAATTTCTAGTTTTGAGTTTGAACAACAAGGAAGACGGTATAGAGTATTATAATGCTTTCAATATGTCTTTTATGTGAGTTTTGCTGTACTAGTTCATCCTTGTGTTTGCCTCAAATAACCTTGCTAGCCTAAACCTTGTATCGAGAGGGAATACTTCTCATGCATCCAAAATACTTGAGCCAACCACTATGCCATTTGTGTCCACCATACCTACCTACTACATGGTATTTTCCAGCCATTCCAAAGTAAATTGCTTGAGTGCTACCTTTAAAATTCCATCATTCACCTTTGCAATATATAGCTCATGGGACAAATAGCTTAAAAACTATTGTGGTATTGAATATGTAATTATGCACTTTATCTCTTATTAAGTTGCTTGTTGTGCGATAACCATGTTTACTGGGGAACGCCATCAACTCGTTGTTGAATTTCATGTGAGTTGCTATGCATGTTCGTCTTGTCGGAAGTAAGGGCGATCTACACTGAGTTGAATGGTTTGAGCATGCATATTGTGAGAGAAGAACATTGGGCCGCTAACTAAAGCCATGTTCCATGGTGGAAGTTTCAGTTTTGGACAAACATCCTCAAATCTCTAATGAGAAAAGAATTAATTGTTGTTGAATGCTTAAAGCATTAAAAGAGGAGTCCATTATCTGTTGTCTATGTTGTCCCGGTATGGATGTCTAAGTTGAGAATAATCAAAAGCGAGAAATCCAAATGCGAGCTTTCTCCTTAGACCTTTGTACAGGCGGCATAGAGGTACCCCTTTGTGATACTTGGTTAAAGCATATGTATTGCGGTGATAATCCAGGTAGTCCAAGCTAATTAGGACAAGGTGCGAGCACTATTAGTACACTATGCATGAGGCTTGCAACTTATAAGATATAATTTACATGATGCATATGCTCTATTACTACCGTTGACAAAATTGTTTCATGTTTTCAAAATCAAAGCTCTAGCACAAATATAGCAATCGATGCTTTTCCTCTATGAGGACCATTCTTTTACTTTCAATGTTGAGTCAGTTCACCTATTTCTCTCCACCTCAAGAAGCAAACACTTGTGTGAACTGTGCATTGATTCTTACATACTTGCTTATTGCACTTATTATGTTACTCTATGTTGACAATATCCATAAGATATACATGTTACAAGTTGAAAGCAACCGCTGAAACTTAATCTTCTTTTGTGTTGCTTCAATACCTTTACTTTGAATTATTGCTTTATGAGTTAACTCTTATGCAAGACTTATTGATGCTTGTCTTGAAATGCTATTCATGAAAAGTCTTTGCTTTATGATTCACTTGTTTACTCATGTCATACACATTGTTTTGATCGCTGCATTCACTACATATGCTTTACAAATAGTATGATCAAGTTTATGATGGCATGTCACTCCAGAAATTATCTTTGTTATCGTTTTACCTGCTCGGGACGAGCAGAACTAAGCTTGGGGATGCTGATACGTCTCCAACGTATCGATAATTTCTTGTGTTCCATGCCACATTATTGATGTTATCTACATGTTTTATGCACACTTTATGTCATATTCGTGCATTTTCTGGAACTAACCTATTAACAAGATGCCGAAGTGCCGATTCTTTGTTTTCTGCTGTTTTTGGTTTCAGAAATCCTAGTAAAGAAATATTCTCGGAATTGGACGAAATAAAAGCCCGGAGGCCTATTTTCTCACGAAGCTTCCGGAAGTCCGAAGGAGAGACGAAGAGGGGCCACGGGGCGCCAAACCCTAGGGCGGCGCGGCCCCCCTTGGCCGCGCCGGCCTGTGGTGTGGGCCCCCTGTGCCGCCTCTTGACCTGCCCTTCCGCCTACAAATAGCCTCCGTGACGAAACCCCCGGTACCGAGAGCCACGATACGGAAAACATTGCGAGACGCCGTCGCCGCCGATCCCATCTCGGGGGATCCTGGAGATCGCCTCCGGCACCCTGCCGGAGAGGGGAATCATCTCCCGGAGGACTCTACACCGCCATGGTCGCCTCCGGAGTGATGAGTGAGTAGTCTACCCCTGGACTATGGGTCCATAGCGGTAGCTAGATGGTTGTCTTCTCCCCATTGTGCTATCATTGTCGGATCTTGTGAGCTGCCTATCATGATCAAGATCATCTATATGTAATTCTATATGTTGCGTTTGTTGGGATCCGATGAATAGAGAATACTTGTTATGTTGATTATCAAAGTTATGCTTATGTGTTGTTTATGATCTTGCATGCTCTCCGTTATTAGTAGATGCTCCGGCCAAGTAGATGCTTTTAACTCCAAGAGGGAGTACTTATGCTCGATAGTGGGTTCATGCCTGCATTGACACCGGGACGAGTGACGAGAAAGTTCTAAGGTTGTGTTGTCTTGTTGCCACTAGGGATAAAACATTGATGCTATGTCTAAGGATGTAGTTGTTGATTACATTACGCACCATACTTAATGCAATTGTCTGTTGTTTTGCAACTTAATACTGGAGGGGTTCGGATGATAACTTCGAAGGTGGACTTTTTAGGCATAGATGCGGTTGGATGGCGGTCTATGTACTTTGTCGTAATGCCCAATTAAATCTCACTATACTCATCATGATATGTATGTGCATTGTCATGCTCTCTTTATTTGTCAATTGCCCAACTGTAATTTGTTCACCCAACATGCTTGTTCGTCTTATGGGAGAGACACCTCTAGTGAGCTGTGGACCCCGGTCCAATTCTCTTTACTTGAAATACAATCTACTGCAATACTTGTTCTACTTGTTTTCTCTGCAAACAATCATATTCCACACAATACGGTTAATCCTTTGTTACAGCAAGCCGGTGAGATTGACAACCTCACCTGTTTCGTTGGGGCAAAGTAGCTTGGTTGTGTTGTGCGGGTTCCACGTTGGCGCCGGAATCTCCGGTGTTGCGCCGCACTACATCTCGCCGCCATCAACCTTCAACGTGCTTCTTGGCTCCTCCTGGTTCGATAAACCTTGGTTTCTTTCTGAGGGAAAACTTGCTGCTGTGCTCATCATACCTTCCTCTTGGGGTTGCCCAACGAACGTGTGAAATACACGCCATCAACGCTCCTCGATGGCGGCGTTGATGTTCGCCAGCGCGAGGTCCTCCGCGGCGACGGGCTCCTCCGCGGCGTCCGCCCCCTCCTCCACGGCCGCGTACCAGCCGTCCGGGGTCTCGTGCCAGCCCTCCGCGGCCGCCGCTTCCCCCATCTCCGCGTCACCGGCCTTCTTTGCCGCCGCCTCGGCAGCGACGCGGAGCGCCTCGTCGTCGGCGACCCACCGCGAGTCCGCGCGCTCCTCCTCGTCCGTCCGCGGGAACCCTGGCCCGGGCGGCGAGGGAGAGCTTGGCCCATGTGGACCGAAGGGTGCGCGGCATGGCGCCGGAGAAGGTGGAGGGAAGAGAACGGTGATGCGGTCCGGGTGAGACCGCCGCCGTCTTTATAGCCGGCGGTCCGGCGGGAAACTTGGGCGCGAGCGCGCGCCAATGGCGTTTTCGCGCGCGCGGGAACCTTGGTGCGCGCGGGATCTTTCCCGCGCGTTCCACCTCCCGCCATGGCTGTCCCGTCGAGGCCTCGCCATGGCGCAGCGCCGCGCAGCGAAGACGAACCACGTGGCGTCTCTTTGGGTCGCCGCGTTGGGCGCCGCGTGCGACCCAAACGGACACGCGGACGCGGGGCGCTGTCCGCGTGTCCGGGCGGGCACGCAAACGGCCCAAAACGGACGGCCCAGCGCGTCCGTTTGGGTCGCCCGGTTGGAGATGCCCTAAGGAGCCCAACTTCTCAGCAATGTTAAATTGCTATCGGCCGAGGCCCAATCGTATTACTTAATTAAGCCCAAAGGTAGTTTGGGCTTGTAGTTGTAGATGTACCCATCATGAATAATTCAGTTTAGCTTTATTTCAAACCCCTCAAAAAAAATTATTTCAAAATATTAAAAAACCTGAAAAATCATCTCCGGTGTACAGACAGACGAACTATATTTACACATATTGTTTTAGGGGAAAAGACATTTTATATGGTTCAAGAAAAAGGCAAAAACAGAGTCATTTGAAAATGTATTTTAGAGCCCCACAAATTCCCATTTTACACATGCCACAAAAATGCCTTTTCGCATAACTTCATCTTAGAACATAAGATGTTCAGACGTACAAACGGATATATTTTTCTCCAGAATATTTAGACATTTTAAAAATATTTTTTAGACAGTGGATGCATCTACACCAATGAGCCAAAGTGAATTTTCCCCCTACTTTTCCTCATTTATTTGAATTTCACCTACTTTTTTTTTACGATACCGTATCTTATTTCTGGATCACAACACTCATAATTATTTTCGACGATTGCAAGACTTGTGATATTTTTTCATAAACCATTGTGCACATGTATATATGGAACTTTATGAGACTAGCCACATGAAATATTCGAACATATGATGGGTTCCTATTGCTATTTTCTTGTATCATGTTGTATGTGAAATGATTTTATAATGCTGATAATGGAGGGCGTCGAGGCACGCAAGAGAGCCCAAGGAGGATTCGAGACATAGAGAGGATGGAGGCGTAAACTCGTTGCCGTGCGTTAGAGCTAGAGGTACATGGCAACCGATTAGAGCAAGGCGAACAAAAACAGGTAATAGAGTTGAACCCGTTGAATTCTCTATCATAAAAGTATATACTATGTAAAACTTTGTTTTTCCACTAGTGTCTATTTATATTTCATGATATAATCTATTAATACCGTTGATAATAGTCGATTCTCAACGGCACGTTACTAACAGTGATGAATCCCTTCCGTTCGCTAAAATCAACCCGATGAACCTACACCATATGTGTTTCACTTTATATGCACTTTTTTAAAAACATTTTGCTCCCTGTAATTCAAATACATCTTTCTACAATCTGTTAAAAAACATACAAACTTTTGCAACCACTACTTAGTTATACAAAAAAAAAATAGCACCAAGAGCAGGACGTGCCGCCGCGCGAGCCTTCCTTGGCAACAAGATGCAGCTGCAAACAGTGGCAGAGCCGGTCGGTGTAAAGGTGGCCCCACCCTAAGATTAGCCCAGCCTATGTATCAATTATAGAAAAAACTTAAAAAAAATGTAAAAACGCCCAGCCCAACTTAGGCCCGTTCCACCCTAGCAAATTGGGCTGGATCGGTTACTGCCTGCATGTGTTCGGCAACAGATATATCATACAGAGGCAATCATGTGGGTAAACCCTATACACCGACCAGGTCGGCGCGTACCGCGCGCCGCACACCCAGCGTGCGGTACAGGCCGGCCCAGTTAGGTGCGGGCTTCGTCTTTTTTCGTTTTTTCTTTTCTTTTTTGTTTCTCCTTTTTCTGTTTTGTTTTTCCTGTTTTTGTTTTCTGTTTTCTTTTTCTTCTGTTCTTTTTTCCGTTTCTTTTTTGTTACTTTTTGTTTTTCAGATTCTAAAAATAGAAATATTTTAAATATGTTCAAATTAAAAAATGTTTATTTTAAAATTTGTTCATATCAAAAAAATGTTTAATTTAAATTTGTTCAAATTAAAAATGTTCATCTTAAAATTAAAAAAATTGATTTAAAATTTTAAAAAATAGATATTTTTGAAAAATGTTCAGATTAAAAAATATAGTTTTTAAAAATATTGTCCAAATAAAAAATTGTTCAAACCCTAAAATTGTTCAAGTATGCAATTTTGGAAATTCGAAAATTGGTTGAAATATAAAAAATATTCAAATTTAAAAATTGTTCAAGTTTTAAAAATGTTTAAATTCAAAATTTGTTCATACATAAAAAATATTAAATTTTCGAAAATAATGTTTTCCAAATTTTGAAACTTCGAATTTAAAAACATTTTAGCTTTCAAAAAACGTAAAAAGAAAAGGTAGAAAGGAAAAAAGAAAAAATAAAAAAAAGCGAAACAAAATGTTGGGCTGGCCCAAACCGCCCATCGGGGGGTGTGCGGTGCCTGGTCCGTGCCGACCAGGTCGGCATACAGCACCCCCCATCATGTGGCGCCAGAGGTCCAGGATCCAGTGGCTCTCGGAGGGTGATCAAAATACGAAGTATTTCCACCAACGTGCTAATGGTAGAAGGAAGAGAAATAAAATCTCTAAGGTAACCAGGCCAGATGGATCACTTACGGAGGATGCAGAGGAAATTAAATTGTTAACAATGGAATTTTATAAGACACTATATAATGCGGAAGGGATATCCAGGGTTGATGAGGTTCTGTCTCATGTACCAGGGAAGGTTACTAGAAATATGAATGATAAATTAAACTCTTCGTTTGTGGCTGAAGAAGTAAAAGTGGCGCTCTTTCAAATGTACCTATCTAAGGCCCTAGGGCCGGATGGCTATCAAGCCCACTTCTTCTAGCGCCATTGGGGAGTATGTGGACCGGATGTGACAAAGGCTGTTCTGAGAATTTTGGGGGGAGAAGATAGTGTTGAAAGTCTGAACGAGACACTACTGGTTCTGATTCCAAAGCTTCCATCGCCGGAGTCTCTTACACAGTACCGACCCATAAGCTTATGTAATGTCCTTTTCAAGATCGCATCCAAGGTTCTTGCAAATAGGCTTAAAATAATTTTACCAAAAATTATATCTCCTGAACAATCGGCTTTTGTGCCCGGCCGATTGATAACTGATAATATCATTACGGCGTTTGAATGTCTGCATTTCATGAAGAAGAAGAAGAAAGTGCGAAACAGATGTTTTGGTGCGTTAAAGCTTGACATGATGAAGGATTATGACCGTGTTGAGTGGTATTATTTAGAAGCAATCATGTTGAAGCTAGGTTTTAGCAGTCAGTGGGTTAATATGGTGATGAGAGGTGTTCGATCAGTCTCGTTTTCAGTTCTGGTGAATGGTGAAAGAACGGAGAAGTTTACACCTACTAGGGGTATCCGCCAAGGAGATCCTTTATCACCTTATTTGTTTTTTCTTGCAGCTGAAGGATTGTCGTGTTTGCTCCAACACAGAGGGACGGGCAGACTCGAGGGTTTAGTGGTGGCGAATTCGGCGTCATCCTTAAATCATCTGTTATTTGCAGATGACAGTCTTTTATTTTTCAAAGCAAAACACGAGACTGCGGTGGAGCTGGATGATACACTTCAGCTTTATTGTTCAGCTTCGGGACAACGAATCAATAGAGAAAAGTCATCTATTTTTTTCAGCAAGGGTTGTCCAGGAGGTGTGAGAAGTGAAGTTAAAGGTATATTGCAAGTTACTAATGAATCTCTGAATGAAAAGTACTTAGGTTTACCATCTGATGTGGGTGTAGGATAACGTTGCATAGAAAACAAAAAATTTCCTACGGCGAACACGCAATCCAAGCCAAGATGCAATCTAGAAGACGGTAGCAACGAGGGGATTATCGAGTCTCACCCTTGAAGAGATTCCAAAGCCTACAAGATGAGGCTCTTGTTGCTGCGGTAGACGTTCACTTGCCGCTTGCAAAAGCGCGTAGAAGATCTTGATCACGGCGCCACGAACGGGCAGCACCTCCGTACTCGGTCACACGTTCGGTTGTTCATGAAGACGACGTTCACCTCCCCGTTCCAACGGGCAGCGGAAGTAGTAGCTCCTCTTGAATCCGACAGCACGACGGCGTGGTGTCGGTGGTGGTGGAGAAACCCGTCGGAGCTTAGCTAAGCGTGCGGGATGTGGTGGAGGAGAGAGGGCCGCTAGGGTTTGGGAGAGGGGGGCGCCGGCCACTAGGGGGTGCGGCCACCTTGTGGTCTTGGGGTGGCAGGCCCCCTCCCCTTGGCCCCTCATTATATAGGTGGAAGCCCCAAGTGTTGGACTACAAGTCTCCGAATAAGACCCGAACCAAAAACCTTCCATGTGATAGGGAAACCTACCCAAGGTGGGAATCCCACTTGGGGTGGGATTCCCCCTTCCATGTGGGGGTGGCCGGCCCCCTTAGGGGAGTCCACTTGGGACTCCTCCCCCTTAGGGTTGGCCGGCCATGGGAGGTGGAGTCCCTCCGGGACTCCGCCTTCCTTAGTGGTTTCTTCCGGACTTTTCTAGAACCTTCTAGAACCTTCCATAGAACCTTCCGGATCATTTTAAATCTTATAAAATGACTTCCTATATATGAATCTTATTCTCCGGACCATTCCGGAACTCCTCGTGATGTCCGGGATCTTATCCGGGACTCCGAACAAATATTCGAACTCCATTCCATATTCAAGTTCTACCATTTCAACATCCAACTTTAAGTGTGTCACCCTACGGTTCGCGAACTATGAGGACATGGTTGAGTACTCACTCCGACCAATAACCAATAGCGGGATCTGGAGATCCATAATGGCTCCCACATATTCAACGATGACTTTAGTGATCGAATGAACCATTCACATACGATACCAATTCCCTTTGTCACGCGATATTTTACTTGTCCGAGGTTTGATCATCGGTATCACTCTATACCTTGTTCAACCTCGTCTCTCGACAAGTACCCTTTACTCGTACCGCGGTATGTGGTCTCTTATGAACTTATTCATATGCTTGCAAGACATTAGACGACATTCCACCGAGAGGGCCCGGAGTATATCTATCCGTCATCGGGATGGACAAATCCCACTGTTGATCCATATGCCTCAACTCATACTTTCCGGATACTTAATCCCACCTTTATAACCACCCATTTACGCAGTGGCGTTTGATGTAATCAAAGTATCTTTCCGGTATAAGTGATTTACATGATCTCATGGTCGAAAGGACTAGGTAACTATGTATCGAAAGCTTATAGCAAATAACTTAATGACGTGATCTTATGCTACGCTTAATTGGGTGTGTCCATTACATCATTCATATAATGATATAACCTTGTTATTAATAACATCCAATGTTCATGATTATGAAACTAATCATCTATTAATCAACAAGCTAGTTAAGAGGCATACTAGGGACTCTTTGTTGTTTACATATCACACATGTATCAATGTTTCGGTTAATACAATTATAGCATGGTATATAAACATTTATCATAAACATAAAGATATATAATAACCACTTTTATTACTGCCTCTTGGGCATATCTCCAACAGTGGGTAAATCAAAAAATGGAGCTTTTAAATATTTAAAGGACCGGATTTGGAAGAAGATTCAAGGTTGGATGGAGCTAATTTTATCTGCGGGGGGCAAGGAGGTTTTGATAAAATCTGTTGTACAATCTGTCCCGGTTTTTTCCATCTCTTGTTTTAAGCTTACACGAGGTTTATGTGAGCATTTGAATTCTATGATTAGAAAGTTTTGGTGGGGAAGTAAAGATGGAAAGAGGAAACCTGCTTGGGTGTCATGGGATGTGATGATCCAGCCGAAGTATATGGGAGGTTTGGGGTTTCGAGATATAGAAATATTCAATCTTGCTATGCTAGCTCGTCAAGCATGGAGGATTCTTCAAGACCCTGAATCGATGAGTTCTAGGGTACTGAAAGCAATTTATTTTCCTAATGAAGATCTTATGGATGCCCGATTAGGAAGTTCTCCATCTCAAATATGGAGAGCTGTTCATGAAGGAATTGGTGTTCTGAAACAAGGTCTAATTTAGAAGAATTGGTGATGGAAGGTCCACAAGTATTTGGTACCAAAATTGGATTCCACGGGGCGAGCACATGCGTCCAATTACAAGCCCGGGTGATTCAGAATTATCTAAGGTTTCAGAACTGATTGACAGTATCAATGCATGTTGGAATGAAGCAGTGCTCTGTGCTTCTTTTCTTCCTATGAACGTGGAGGCAATTATGAGTATTCCAATAAGTACAATGAACCAAGTTGATTGTTGGGCTTGGAACTTTGAAAAGAATGGGTTATTTTCTGTCCGGTCAGCTTACCGTATGTTGGTAGAGACTAAGAAGAAGAGGGAAGATTGGTTGGAGCGAAGGCCTGCATCATCTAACACAGCGACTGAGAGCAAGAACTGGACAACATTGTGGAAAATCAAAATACCCTCGAAAATTCGAGTGTTTGCCTGGAGATTTGTGCATAAGAGTTTACCATCGGCTGATGTTTGATGCGTGTAGTTGACACGTCCGTTGGGAACCCCAAGAGGAAGGTGTGATGCGCACAGTAGCAAGTTTCCCTCAGTAAGAAACCAAGGTTTAATCGAACCAGTAGGAGCCAAGAAGCACGTTGAAGGTTGATGGTGGCGGAATGTAGTGCGGCGCAACACCAGGGATTCCGGCGCCAACGTGGAACCTGCACAACACAACCAAAGTACTTTGCCCCAACGAAACAGTGAGGTTGTCAATCTCACCGGCTTTCTGTAACAAAGGATTAGATGTATAGTGTGGATGATGATTGTTTGCAGAAAACAGTAGAACAAGTATTGCAGATAAATTGTATTCAATGTAAAAGAATGGACCGGGGTCCACAGTTCACTAGAGGTGTCTCTCCCATAAGATAAATAGCATGTTGGGTGAACAAATTACAGTCGGGCAATTGACAAATAGAGAGGGCATGACCATGCACAGACATGATATGATGAGTATAGTGAGATTTAATTGGGCATTACGACAAAGTACATAGACCGCTATCCAGCATGCATCTATGCCTAAAAAGTCCACCTTCGAGTTATCATCCGAACCCCTTCCGGTATTAAGTTGCAAACAACGAGACAATTGCATTAAATATGGTGCGTAATGTAATCAATAACTACATCCTCGGACATAGCATCAATGTTTTATCCCTAGTGGAAACAAGCACATCCACAACCTTAGAACTTTCTCGTCATCGTCCCGCATTTAATGGAGGCATGAACCCACTATCGAGCATAAATACTCCCTCTTGGAGTTAAGAGTAAAAACTTGGCCGAGCCTCTAGTAATAACGGAGAGCATGCAAGATCATAAACAACACATAGGTAATAGATTGATAATCAACATAACATAATATTCTCTATCCATCGGATCCCGACAAACACAACATATAGCATTACGGATAGATGATCTTGATCATGTTAGGCAGCTCACAAGATCCGACAATGAAGCACATAAGGAGAAGACGACCATCTAGCTACTGCTATGGACCCATAGTCCAGGGGTGAACTACTCACTCATCACTCCGGAGGCGATCATGGCGGTGAAGAATCCTCCGGGAGATGATTCCCCTCTCCGACAGGGTGCCGGAGGCGATCTCCTGAATCCCCCGAGATGGGATTAGCGGCGGCGGCGTCTCAGTAAGGTTTTCCGTATCGTGGCTCTCGGTGCGGGGGTTTCGCGACGAAGACTATATGTAGGCGGAAGGGTAGGTCAGGGGGCCACACGAGGGCCCCACACACCAGGCCGGCGCGGCCAAGGCCCAGGCCGCGCCGCCCTAGTGTGGCGCCAGCTCGTGGCCCTACTTCGTAAGTCCTCCGGTCTTCTGGAAGCTTCGTGGAAAAATAGGCCCCTGGGCGTTGATTTCGTCCAATTCCGAGAATATTTCCTTACTAGGATTTCTGAAACCAAAAACAGCAGAAAACAGCAACTGGCTCTTCGGCATCTCGTTAATAGGTTAGTGCCGGAAAATGCATAAATATGACATAAAGTATGCATAAAACATGTAGATAAAGTATGCATAAATAATGTGGCATGGAACATAAGAAATTATCGATACGTCGGAAACGTATCAGCATCCCCAAGCTTAGTTCCTGCTCGTCCCGAGCAGGTAAACGATAACAAAGATAATTTCTGGAGTGACATGCCATCATAACCTTGATCATACTATTGTAAGCATATGTAATGAATGCAGCGATCAAAACAATGGTAATGACATGAGTAAACAAATGAATCACAAAGCAAATACTTTTCATGAATAGTACTTTCAAGACAAGCATCAATAAGTCTTGCATAAGAGTTAACTCATAAAGCAATAAATCAAAGTAAAGGTATTGAAGCAACACAAAGGAAGATTGAGTTTCAGCGGTTGCTTTCAACTTATAACATGTATATCTCATGTATATTGTCAATGTAAAGTAATATAACAAGTGCAATATGCAAGTATGTAGGAATCAATGCACAGTTCACACAAGTGTTTGCTTCTTGAGGTGGAGAGAGATAGGTGAACTCGACTCAACATAAAAGTAAAAGAAAGGCCCTTCGCAGAGGAAGCATTGATTGCTATATTTGTGCTAGAGCTTTGGTTTTGAAAACAAGAATTTTTTTTGTCAACGGTAGTAATAAAGCATATGTGTTATGTAAATTATATCTTACAAGTTGGAAGCCTCATGCATAGTGTACTAATAGTGCCCGCACCTTGTCCTAATTAGCTTGGATTACCGGGATTATCATCGCAATACACATGTTTTAACCAAGTGTCACAAAGGGGTACCTCTATGCCGCACTGTACAAAGGTCTAAGGAGAAAGCTCGCATTTGGATTTCTCGCTTTTGATTATTCTCAACTTAGACATCCATACCGGGACAACATAGACAACGAGATAATGGACTCCTCTTTAATGCATAAGCATGTAGCAACAATTAATGTTCTCATATGAGATTGAGGATGTATGTCCAAAACTGAAACTTCCACCATGATTCATGGCTTTAGTTAGCGACCCAATGTTCTTCTCTAACATTATGCATGCTCTAACCATTAAATGAGTGGTAAATCTCCCTTACTTCAGACAAGACGGACATGCATAGCAACTCACATGATATTCAACAAAGAGTAGTTGATGGCGTCCCCAGTAACATGGTTATCGCACAACAAACAACTTAATAAGATATAAAGTGCATAAGTACATATTCAATACCACAATAGTTTTTAAGCTATTTGTCCCATGAGCTATATATTGCAAAGGTAAAGAATGGAAATTTTAAAGGTAGCACTCAAGCAATTTCACTTTGGAATGGCGGAGAAATACCATGTAGTAGGTAGGTATGGTGGACACAAATGGCATAGTGGTTGGCTCAAGGATTTTGGATGCATGAGAAGTATTCCCTCTCGATACAAGGTTTAGGCTAGCAAAGTTATTTGAAACAAACACAAGGATGAACCGGTGCAGCAAAACTTACATAAAAGACATATTGTAAACATTATAAGACTCTACACCGTCTTCCTTGTTGTTTAAAACTCAATACTAGAAATTATCTAGACTTTAGAGAGACCAATTATGCAAACCAAATTTTAGCAAGCTCTATGTATTTCTTCATTAATAGGTGCAAAGTATATGATGCAAGAGCTTAAACATGAGCACAACAATTGCCAAGTATCTAATTATTCAAGACATTTTAGAATTACTACATGTAGCATTTCCCGATTCCAACCATATAACAATTTAACGAAGAAGATTCAACCTTCGCCATGAATACTATGAGTAAAGCCTAAGGACATATTTGTCCATATGCAACAGCGGAGCGTGTCTCTCTCCCACACAATGAATGCTAGGATCCATTTTATTCAAACAAAAACAAAAACAAAAACAAACCGACGCTCCAAGCAAAGCACATAAGATGTGATGGAATAAAAATATAGTTTCAGGGGAGGAACCTGATAATGTTGTCGATGAAGAAGGGGATGCCTTGGGCATCCCCAAGCTTAGAAGCTTGAGTCTTCTTAAAATATGCAGGGGTGAACCACCGGGGCATCCCCAAGCTTAGAGCTTCCACTCTCCTTGATCATATTGTATCATCTCCCTCTCTTGATCCTTGAAAACTTCCTCCACACCAAACTCGAAACAACTCATTAGAGGGTTAGTGCACAATAAAAATTTACATGTTCAGAGGTGACATAATCATTCTTAACACTTCTGTACATTGCACAAAGCTACTGGACATTAATGGAACAAAGAAATTCATCCAACATAGCAAAAGAGGCAATGCGAAATAAAAGGCAGAATCTGTCAAAACAGAACAGTTCGTAAAGACGAATTTTAAAGTGGCACCAGACTTGCTCAAATGAAAATGCCCAAATTGAATGAAAGTTGCGTACATATCTGAGGATCACTCAAGTAAATTGGCATAGTTTTCTGAGTTACCTACAGAGAATTAGGCCCAGATTCGTGACATGACAAAGAAATCTGTTTCACGCGAGTAATCCAAATCTAGTATGAACCTTACTATCAACGACTTTACTTGGCACAACAATGCTCAAAACTAAGATAAGGAGAGGTTGCTACAGTAGTAAACAACTTCCAAGACTCAAATATAAAATAAAGTACTGTAGTAAAAACATGGGTTGTCTCCCATAAGCGCTTTTCTTTAACGCCTTTCAGCTAGGCGCAGAAAGTGTATATCAAGTGTTATCAAGAGATGAAACATCAACATCATAATTTGTTCTAATAATAGAATCAAAAGGTAACTTCATTCTCTTTGTACGGAAGTGTTCCATACCTTTCTTGAGAGGAAATTGATATTTAATATTACCTTCCTTCATATCAATGATAGCTCCAACAGTTCGAAGAAAAGGTCTTCCCAATATAATGGGACAAGATGCATTGCATTCAATATCCAAGACAACAAAATCAACGGGGACAAGGTTATTGTTAACCATAATACGAACATTATCAACTCTCCCAAAGGTTTCTTTGTAGAATGATCAGCAAGATTAACATCCAAATAACAATTTTCCAATGGTGGCAAGTCAAACATATTATAGATTTTCTCAGGCATAACGGAAATACTTGCACCAAGATCACATAAAGCATTACAATCAAAGTCATTGACCTTCATCTTAATGATGGGCTCCCAACCATCCTCTAGCTTTCTAGGAATAGAAGCTTCACGTTCTAGTTTCTCTTCTCTAGCTTTTATGAGAGCATTCGTAATATGTTTTGTAAAGGCTAAATTTATAGCACTAGCATTGGGACTTTTAGCAAGCTTTTGTAAAAACTTTATGACTTCAGAGATGTGGCAATCATCAAAGTCTAAACCATTATGATCTACAGCAATGGGATCATTGTCCCCAATGTTGGAAAAAATTTCAGCAGTTTTATCACAAGCAGTTTTAGCAGTTTCGGGCAATTTTGCACGCTTTGCACTAGGAGTAGTAACATTGCCAAGACCAATTATTTTACCATTATTAGTAGGAGGTGCAGCAACTTGTGGAGCATTAGCATTGCTAGTGGTGGTAATAGTCCAAACTTTAGCTACATTATTCTCTTTAGCTAGTTTTTCATTTTCTTCTCTTTCCCACCTAGCATGCAATTCAGCCATCAATCTTATATTCTCATTAATTCTAACTTGGATGGCATTTGCTGTAGTAACAATTTTATTTTCAATATCCTTATTAGGCATAACTTTCGATTTTAAAAGATCAACATCAGAGGCAAGTCTATCAACCTTAGAAGCAAGAATATCAATTTTATCAAGCTTTTCCTCAACAGATTTGTTAAAAGTAGTTTGTGTACTAATAAATTCTTTAAGCATAGCTTCAAGTCCAGGGGGTGTGTTCCTATTATTGTTGTAAGAATTCCCATAAGAATTACCATAACTATTACCATTAGCGAAGGATATGGCCTATAGTTATTACTAGAATTGTTCCGATAAGCATTGTTGTTGAAATTATTATTTTTAATGAAGTTTACATCAACACGTTCTTCTTGAGCAACCAATGAAGCTAACGGAACATTATTAGGATCAACATTAGTCCTATCATTCACAAGCATAGACATAATAGCATCAATCTTATCACTCAAGGAAGAGGTTTCTTCGACGGAATTTACCTTCTTACCTTGTGGAGCTCTTTCCGTGTGCCATTCGGAAGTAATTAATCATCATATTATCAAGAAGCTTTGTTGCTTCACCAAGAGTGATGGACATAAAGGTACCTCCAAGCAGCTGAATCCAATAGGTTCCGCGAAGAAAAGTTCAATCCTGCATAAAAGGTTTGGATGATCATCCAAGTAGTCAGTCCATGGGTTGGGCAATTTTTAACCAAAGATTTCATTCTTTCCCAAGCTTGTGCAACATGCTCATTATCCAATTGTTTAAAATTCATTATGCTACTCCTCAAAGATATAATTTTAGCGGGGGATAATATCTACCAATAAAAGCATCCTTGCATTTAGTCCATGAATCAATACTATTTCTAGGCAGAGATAGCAACCAATCTTTAGCTCTTCCTCTTAATGTGAAAGGAAACAATTTTAATTTTATAATGTCACCATCTACATCCTTATATTTTTGCATTTCACATAGTTCAACAAAATTATTAAGATGGGCAGCAGCATCATCAGAACTAACACCAGAAAATTGCTCTCGCATAACAAGATTCGATAAAGCAGGTTTAATTTCAAAGAATTCTCGCTGTAGTAGCGAGTGGAGCAATAGGTGTGCATAAGAAATCATTATTATTTGTGGTTGTGAAGTCACACAACTTAGTATTTTCAGGAGTACCCATTTTAGCAGTAGTAAATAAAGCAAACTGGATAAAATAAATGCAAGTAACTAATTTTTTTGTGTTTTTGATATAGGGAACAAGGCAGTAAATAAAGTAAAACTAGCAACTAATTTTTTTGTGTTTTGATATAATGCAGCAAACAAGAAAGTAAATAAAATAAAGCAAGACAAAAAACAAAGTAAAGAGATTGGATTGTGGAGACTCCCCTTCCAGCGTGTCTTGATCTCCCGGCAACGGCGCCGGAAATTTGCTTGATGCGTGTAGTTGACACGTCCGTTGGGAACCCCAAGAGGAAGGTGTGATGCGCACAGTAGCAAGTTTCCCTCGGAAAGAAACCAAGGTTTAATCGAACCAGTAGGAGCCAAGAAGCACGTTGAAGGTTGATGGTGGCGGAATGTAGTGCGGCGCAACACCAGGGATTCCGGCGCCAACGTGGAACCTGCACAACACAACCAAAGTACTTTGCCCCAACGAAACAGTGAGGTCAATCTCCCCGGCTTGCTGTAACAAAGGATTAGATGTATAGTGTGGATGATGATTGTTTGCAGAAAACAGTAGAACAAGTATTGCAGTAAATTGTATTCAATGTAAAAGAATGGACCGGAGTCCACAGTTCACTAGAGGTGTCTCTCCCATAAGATAAATAGCATGTTGGGTTAACAAATTACAGTCGGGCAATTGACAAATAGAGAGGGGATGACCATGCACATACATGATATGATGAGTATAGTGAGATTCAATTGGGCATTACGACAAAGTACATAGACCGCTATCCAGCATGCATCTATGCCTAAAAAGTCCACCTTCAGGTTATCATCCGAACCCCTTCCAGTATTAAGTTGCAAACAACGAGACAATTGCATTAAGTATGGTGCGTAATGTAATCAATAACTACATCCTCGGACATAGCATCAATGTTTTATCCCTAGTGGCAACAGCACATCCACAACCTTAGAACTTTCCGTCATTGTCCCGGATTTAATGGAGGCATGAACCCACTATCGAGCATAAATACTCCCTCTTGGAGTTAAGAGTAAAAACTTGGCCGAGCCTCTACTAATAACGGAGAGCATGCAAGATCATAAACAACACATAGGTAATAGATTGATAATCAACATAACATAATATTCTCTATCCATCGGATCCCGACAAACACAACATATAGCATTACAGATAGATGATCTTGATCATGTTAGGCAGCTCACAAGATCCGACAATGAAGCACATAAGGAGAAGACGACCATCTAGCTACTGCTATGGACCCATAGTCCAGGGGTGAACTACTCACTCATCACTCCGGAGGCGATCATGGCGGTGAAGAATCCTCCGGGAGATGATTCCCCTCTCCGGCAGGGTGCCGGAGGCGATCTCCTGAATCCCCCGAGATGGGATTGGCGGCGGCGGCGTCTCAGTAAGGTTTTCCGTATCGTGGCTCTCGGTACTGGGGGTTTCGCGACGAAGACTATATGTAGGCGGAAGGGTAGGTCAGGGGGCCACACGAGGGCCCCACACACCAGGCCGGCGCGGCCAAGGCCCAGGCCGCGCCGCCCTAGTGTGGCGCCACCTCGTGGCCCTACTTCGAAGTCCTCCGGTCTTCTGGAAGCTTCGTGGAAAAATAGGCACCTGGGCGTTGATTTCGTCCAATTCCGAGAATATTTCCTTACTAGGATTTCTGAAACCAAAAACAACAGAAAACAGCAACTGGCTCTTCGGCATCTCGTTAATAGGTTAGTGCCGGAAAATGCATAAATATGATATAAAGTATGCATAAAACATGTAGATATCATCAATATTGTGGCATGGAACATAAGAAATTATCGATACGTCGGAGACGTATCAATGTTCTTCAGAAAAGGAATATGGCGACACATGCATGTTGTTCGATCTGCAATGCCTTATCAGATTCGTGGCGCCATTCAATACTTGATTGCAATATGGCTAGATGTGTATGGCCGGGCTCTTGTGGATGAATATATCACAGAGCATATGGTGGCTAATTCGAGCTTAGATGCAAAATTGTGGTTATTTGCAATGATGGAGTCACTTGATCACTCAAAGTAAAGGTCTTTTTGATGGACATTGGCCTTTCTTGTTTAATGCTGTCATTGATAGCCTTGACTTAAGAGAGGTGTTTATGTCCGGTCGACAGTTTACTTGGGCCAACAGCTTGCCTGAACCCACATACGAAAAGCTAGATCGCGTGTTGATGGATACCGAATGGGAAGATAAATACCCTATGGTGTCTGTCCGTGCACTAGGACGTATTGAAAAATTGTCTGACCATGCTCCTATCCTACTAAGCACTGGTAATCCCCGACCTGTTTGTAAGCGGCCTTTCAAATTTGAACTTGGCTGGCTACAGAGAGATGGGTTTCATGAGATGGTTAAGAAGGTTTGGGAAAGGCCAGTTGGCGGTAGCACTCCCATTTTGAGATGGAATAATAAGATGCGCGCAATGCGCAGACATCTCTCTGGTTGGGCTGCCCATATGACTGGTATTCTTAAGAAAGAGAAGGCTCGCTTATCAAATTTGATTGATGAGCTAGAGGCGGTTGCTGAGGTAAGACCGTTGTCTCCGCATGAGATTGAACTTAAAAATCAGTCCAATGCGCAGATGGCGAGTCTCCTTCGCGAAGAGGAGCTCAAATGGTATCAACGTTCCAAAGCCCAATTCATTTTGGAAGGAGACTCAAATACGCGATATTTCCATGGTATAGCCAATGGGAGACATCGGAAAAAACATATTCACTCTCTTACTCAAGATGAAGGGTTGATTGAAGGCCATGAGCAACTCAAATCTTACATTACTAATTATTATAAAGGCTTGTTTGGTCCTCCAGATGAAAGTTCATTTTCTCTAAATGAGGACTTAACAGCCGATATACCCCAAGTTTCTGTTGAAGAAAATGGCTTACTAACTGCACCTTATTCTGAGGAAGAAGTGCAGAAGGCTATTTTCCAAATGGAATGCAACAAAGCACCGGGTCCCGATGGTTTTCCAGCGGAGTTTTATCAAACTTTCTGGGATACTATTAAAGCGGATCTTCTAGATTTGTTCAGTGCTCTGCATATTGGACAACTAGAACTATTTCGTCTAAATTTTGGTGAAGTAATCTTGTTACCGAAAGTTAATGAGGCAGAAAGGATTCAACATTATAGACCTATTTGCCTCTTAAACGTAAGTTTCAAGATTTTCACGAAAGTGGCCACCATTAGACTTAATACGGTTGCGGATCATGTCGTTCAGCCATCACAAACTGCTTTCATGCAATGAAGAAATACCCTTGATGGAGTGGCGGTTTTGCATGAGACAGTACATGAGATGCATACTAAGAAATTAAATGGGGTTATTTTAAAATTAGATTTTGAAAAGGCTTATGACAAGGTCAAATGGTCTTTTCTTCAACAGACACTCAGGATGAAAGGTTTTTCTCCTGAATGGCGCGCTTTAATAAATGATTTCGTGTATGGAGGTAGTGTGGCTATTCGGGTTAATGATGACACCGGCCATTATTTCCAAACACGAAAAGGGTTACGCCAAGGGGATCCGTTATCACCAATGTTATTCAACATTGTGGCGGATATGCTGGCTATACTCATTGAGCGGGCCAAGTCTGATGGTCAGATTGAAGGTGTGATTCCACATCTGGTTGATGGTGGTTTATTTATCCTTCAATATGCCGACGATACAATTCTGTTTATGGATCATGATCTCGAAAAAGCTCACAACCTGAAATTAATTTTGGCGGCTTTTGAGCAATTGTCGGGTTTGAAAATCAATTTCCATAAAAGTGAATTGTTCTGTTTCGGTGATGCCCAAGATGATACAGCTCTTTATACAGAGTTGTTTGGTTGTGGGCAAGGCCAATTTCCTATTCGCTATTTGGGTATTCCGATTCATTATCGGAGACTTACGATAGCTGAATGGAAAATAGTTGAAGAAAGATTACAGAAGCGCCTTAGTAGTTGGAAAGGTAAATTACTGTCCCTGGGAGGAAGATTGGTACTCATTAATTCGGTACTGACAAATATGGTACTGTATATGTTATCATTCTTCCTATTGCCAAAAGGAATTCTGCATAAACTCGATTATTATCGATCCAGATTCTTTTGGCAAGGGGACAGTGAGAAAAAGAAATATCGACTGGTTAAATGGAGTATAGTTTGTAGTCCCAAAGATCAAGGTGGGCTTGGAGTTCATGACCTGGAGGTCAAGAATTCAGCTCTGCTGGGTAAATGGCTTTTTAAGCTCCTTACCGAGGATGGGATTTGGCAAACTATTCTTCGGAGAAAATATATCGGCTCCAAGACTTTATCCCAAGTGGTTTGGAAACCAGGGGATTCACATTTTTGGGCTGGTCTAATGGCGACAAAAAATGTCTTTTTTCGTCATGGAACTTTCTCAATTAAGAATGGAACACAGATACGGTTCTGGGAAGATGCTTGGTTAGACAATGCACCTCTAAGTGAACAAGTATCCTGCGTTGTATAGCATCGTTCATCGCAAAGGAGATACCATTGCTACGAGTAATGGCTACCTCTCCACCGAATGTGACGTTCGGACGAGTTTTGCTAGGACAGAGGCTATTGGCATGGAATACCCTAATTCAAAGGCTGGGCGATATCAATCTATCACCTGGTCCAGATGAATTTCGGTGGAACCTACATGTAGATGGCTCTTTCTCGGTCAAATCTTTATACAATGCCATACTTCATTCTGATTTACCAGTTGATAATAATAAGAAAATTTGGAAGATGAAGATACCATTAAAAATAAAAATATTTGGATGGTATCTTCGTCGAGGTGTCATCCTCACCAAAGACAATCTTGTTAAGCGGAATTGGCAAGGAAGTAAGCGATGTGTTTTTTGTCATCATGATGAATCTATTAAACACCTCTTCTTCCACCAGTTCGCGAGATCTATTTGGTCGGTCATCCAAGTAGCGTCTACCTTGTATCCTCCGACTAGTGTGGCCAATGTCTTTGGCAATTGGCTTCATGGTATAGATTCAAGGTTCAAGTTGCTTCTTAGGGTGGGGGCGCTAGCAGTTATCTGGGCGCTGTGGCTGAGTAGGAATGACAAGATTTTTAATGATAAAAATTGCTCTTTGTTGCAGGTCATCTACAGATGTACAGGTATTCTCCGTTTGTGGTTACCTCTTCAGCGCATGGAGAACCGCGACCTATTTACGGAGGTCTGTACACGGTTGGAGGCTACGGCGAGGGATACTTTTTCCCTACATGGGTGGCAGCATAGTCTACGGATTGAAGCCCCCCCTCCCACACCTTAGGCGTTATATGATTCATCGTTCCGATATGTATTCCGCCTAGTTTGCTTTTTGTTTGACATCTTTTCTGGACGTAAAGACTCATAAACGGCTGTGCGCATCCTGGTTATGCACAGGCTGGATGTAATTGCTTATTATAAGTAATAAAGCATCCTTTATCGAAAAACTTGATCACTCAAAGTTTATAATGATGTTGGTCACCATGTGGGCAGTTTGGACGGCTCGCCGGAAAGCGATTCATGAGGATGTGTTTCAGTCACCTTTAAGCACATATGAGTTTGTCAGGCGTTTCTTGTCTGACCTGGGAGATACATGTCCTAAGGTTGAGAAGAAGAAGCAATTGAATGGAGTTAGAAGTCCATGTAGATGGTCCCCGCCCGTGCCAGGTCTTGTAAAATTCAACGTTGATGCTGCTGTTTCGCGTGGTGGTGATCATGGAGCTGTGAGTGCTGTCTGCAGAGATGCTAATGGCAGGTTCCTGGGTGCTTCTACGAGAACTATAAAAGGAATCTCTGATCCAGCGACGCTGGAAGCAATAGCGTGCTCAGAGGCTCTTGGTCTTGCTGATGACCTTGGGGTTACAAGGTTGCAGGTTTCTTCTGATTGTTTGGAAGTTATTAACATGATGAAGTTGAAGAACCTAGGTAGATATAGTGTTATTTTATCTGAAATTAAGAAACGATCGAGTAACTTTTTAGAAGTAATTTTTAAGCATGAAAGCAGGGATTGGAATGGTGAAGCTCACCTAGTAGCTAGGAATGCCATTTTAGATGAGTTTGGGCGCCGGGTGTGGCTCCTGGAACCTCCATACTCTGTTTTTCGCGAAAACGCAAAGGACTTGCGTTTCGATGCATTGATAGAAAAGAAGGTTATATGTACAAGCCCGAAACCGGACGAACACCACGCCGTACAACTCGACCCAAGAAAAGGAAAACCTAGTCTAGGGGAGCAGAAGGCGCACACCCCGGGCTCCCGCGTCCGCCCATTGCCGCGCTTCCGCCACGATGTCGTTGAAAAGGGTCGTCACCGAAGGCCGCGCGTTGTCGAAGACCACCGCGTTCCGATGCTTCCATATCCACCATGCCGTAAGCATGATAACCGACGAAGTGCCTTTGCGCAGCTGGCGAGGGGCGGTCCGTACCGCCAGGGACCACCACTCCGCGAAGTCGCCCTCAGCCATGGGAGGGCTTGAAGTGGATCGGATCCACGACAGTACCTCAAACCAAACCATCCTGGAGAACGAGCAGCCTGTGAGAAGATGGCGCATGGTCTCCGTGGACTGATCGCAGAGCGGGCAGTTGGGAGTATGCGGCAACCCCCGTCTGGCCAGCCTCTCCCCAGTCCAACATCTGTCAAGACAGGCCAGCCACAAGAAGAATTTCACCCTAGGCGGCGCCCAGGATTTCCAGTTCAACTTCCAGAAGCCTGCAGTTATCGCCCCTTGGAAGAGGGCGTCATAGCAAGAACTGGAGGAGTACTGGCCATCCGTCGTCCAACGCCAAACCATCTTGTCCGGATCCGCCGAGAGTTGGGTATCCCTGAGCCGGCTCCACGAGCCGCACGTACTCGCCATAGTGCCGGAGCGCTCGGTGCTCCCACTATGTCAGCGATCCAAGTGCGGTCCATCAGGGCTTGGCGGACCGTACGCGCCTTTCTCCGGCGCTTTGGTACCAACGCATATACCTCAGGCGCCACCTCCTTCATGGCTTTGCCGTCCAGCCATCTGTCTTCCCAGAAGAGGGCGGAATCCCCGTTCCCGATCACCATGGTGGTGGAGACCGCGAAGACATCCAACTCCATCTTCGAGAAGTTCATGTCAAGCCCGCGCCAAGGTCGCAGGGGGTCGGTATGCATCCTCCATATCCACCTCACCCTTAGGCTGGTAGCAGTGCGAGCCAGGTCCGGGATCCCGAGGCCCCCCAGCCTTAGAGGCCGACAGACCCGTGCCCAGTTGACGTGGCAGTGCCCGCCATTGGCATCAGCTCTGCCGGCCCAGAGGAAGCCCCTCAGGATTTTGTTGATCTGCTTCAGAGCGGTTTTGTTGACCCCCAACACCACCGGCTCGGTGCGGCCGGGATCGCTGCCAGCACCGAGCGAATAAGCGTCAGACGCCCCGCCCTTGGCATCATAGCCGCCCTCCAGGTGGGGAGTTTGTCGGCAATCCGGTCTACCAGGGGCTGGAAAGAGGCAGCCGTCAACCTCCTGATAGACAGTGGTATGCCGAGGTACTTCACCGGGAACGGCGCTAGTTGACAACCCATGCGCTCAGCAGCGCCAGCAGCCTCCTCGTCCGAGCACCCGATCGGGGATACCGAACATTTGGCGAAATTGGTATGCAACCCTGAGGCCATCCCAAAGAGCTCCAGGATACCACGAACAGTTCGCAGTTCCGTCTCATCTGGGTGACAGAAGATCACCACGTCATCCGCATAGAAGGAGACCGAAGTCATCAAGTCTCGTCTAGCAAGACGTCTTAGGACACCCAGCTCGATGGCCTTCGCCAAGAGCTTGTTGAGCGAGTTCATCACCAGAACAAACAACGATGGCGACAGGGGATCTCCCTGTCTCAGACCCCTCCGATGCCATATGGGGGGGCCTGGCTCGCCATTGAGCAACACCCTAGTACTGGCTGTGGACAGCAGGATGGACACCAACTCGCAAAACCTAGGGCCGAACCCGAGTTTGCGCAGGACATCCAGAAGGAAACCCCACGAAACAGAGTCGAAGGCGCGAGCGATATCCAACTTGAGCATCACTCTCGGCTGCTTCTCCCGATGGAGGAATCTAGCAGTCTGCTGGACCAACATAAAGTTGTCATGAATGCAACGTCTGCGAATGAACGCACACTGGTTGCGATCCACAAGAGATTCCATCCGGGGGGCCAGACGGTTAGCCAACGTCTTCGCCACCAGCTTGGCGAAGATGTGGATAAGGCTGATCGGCCGGTAGTCACCCAGAGCAGCCGCGTCAGGGCGCTTAGGCAGCAGGGTTAGTAGGGCCTGGTTAAGACCCTGGAACCCGCGCCCACACATCGTGTACATCTTGTCAAAGGCAGCCATGAAATCGCCCTTGACTACGCTCCAGCATTTCTGCAGGAACTCAGCCGTGAAGCCGTCCGGTCCTGGCGCCTTGCCCGCTGGCAGTCGCCGAATCACCTCCCAAACCTCGTCCTCGGTGAATGCTACCTCGAGCTCAGATAGATCCTCCGGGTGGGTGCCCAGGAAATCCAAGTCCAGCGAGTGCAGCCTGTCGACCGAGGTGCCCAGCAGGCCCTCAAAGTGCGAGAAAGCCACTTCAGCCATGGCCGCATGGTCCGAAATGACCGCGCCTTCAACCTGCATGCTATGGATCACATTTTTCTGGCGCCTGTACGCCGCATGCTGGTGGAAGAAGGCCGTGTTGGCGTCCCCCTCCTTGAGCCAGGCAATCTTGGCCCGTTGTCGAGCCATAGTGCGCTCGAGGGAGGCCAGGCCCAGGTAAGCGTGTTTGAGGTGGGCCCTGAGTCGACGTTCATCCGGAGACAAGCGTCGTGAACCTCCATACTCTGTACCTTCTTTTGTTCAAGTTGAATAAATCCCTGGCTTTCCCCTCAAAAAAAAAGAAAAGATACCTCATACAGATCTAGTACAATCATACATTGTTTTGTTGGTTGGAGCCAAATTAAGGGTGCTTGACCAGTTCAGTCCATACACCAAAGTCGTATCACAAATAGCTTAGACACGTCCAGCAGCTGCTTGACCTCGCGCACACACATATACACAACCGAATCATAGTATCGATCACACTATACATATATTGGTACGTACGCCTCAACCATTTCAAGATAACGGAAGGGCAGCTCCTCCACCGCCGCTGTGTCGAGTTTCTGATGAGCTTGAACTTGAGGTAGTAGCAGGCTAGCACTCAGGGTAGTTGGAGCGATCCTTGGAGCCATCCTGGCAGTAGTAGTAGACCATGGACCTCTGCTGCGCCCACCTCATGGCGGCACCCTGCTGCGCGCTCAACCCGCCTCCAGGCCCCGCCGCCACAGGCCTGCACGACGCCGGCGCGCCGACCTCGCAGCCGGCCACCTTGAACTCCCTGAACCCGGACACGAAGGGCTGGTACCTGTAATCTGCCCTGTAGCGCCCGTTGTCGGTGGCCCAGTCAGAGGCGTCCCAGACGGAGCCGTACGCCCACATCTCGCGCTCCGGGAACGTGGCCTCCACCTTCTTCTGGTAGCGGCGCACGGGCACGTCGTCGACGAGGAAGACGATCTCGTCGGGGTTCCAGAGCACGGCGTAGTGGTGGAAGGCCGCGGCGGGGTCGAACCAGAGGTGGAAGCGCATCTCCCGCCCCACGATCGGGCGCGCGTCGCCGGTGCCGCGCACGTAGACGTTGGTCTGCAGCGTGTAGGGCTCGCCGGGGATGGTGCCCAGCAGCTCCACGTCGATCTCGTCGTGGTACCCCGGGTACACCTCCGTGTTCGACAGCTGCAAATGAAGAAACGCTTTTTTTTTCTTGCATCAGTTTTGGAAGAGAGAAAACTCAATGGATCGTATCGATGAGCAATCTCGTCGGAGGCATTGGTTACTGACGTAGAAGGCGGTGTTGACGCCGGCGGTGTAGCCCGGCTGGACCTTCATGGAGACGCCGAAGTAGCCGTTCCGGTAGGCGCGCTTGGACTTGAAGCCGCTGCCGGAGGAGCGGTCGAGCCAGAGGGTGAGGGCGGTCTGGTCGGAGGAGAGAGACTGGTGCTGCGGGCCCCAGAGGATGCTGTAGGGCTGCGAGAATGGCGTGGACCTCACCATGGAGCTCGGGTAGTACCCAGGAGATGGCTGTGCCTCGGCCGGCCCCGGCAGCAGCACCATCAGGATTCCAAGCAGTACTGCTGCAGATAGGAGACGATGCGGGATCGCATTATCGGGCCTAATCTGCAGCACCATCTTCTACAGAGTAGAGTGATCGAGCTGCAGTGGAGTGAAGAGTGGAGACTGGAGAGTGTGTCTTCTACTCCAAGCTGCTTGCGTTGGCGGCTATTTGTAGGAGCGAGGTGAGCGGGTCCCACATGCACATTAGCTAATCTCAGCCGCAATTGGTGCTGCAGAGTTGATTACACACAGGTGATCATAGACGTACTGACGACGATGATGAGATTTCATTAGTAGTTGACACAAGACATGACGATCGACTTTTTTACTTGCGGAAAGGGCGCGCGCGCGGTGGAGATAGGAAATTGATAACACAAAAGTTGGCAACTATCCAGGCATTCCCGGCATCTCTGCAGTCAAAGTTTGCCTGGACCAAATCAGGGAATTTGGCCGAAACAATTGACCAATTTAACTAAACACGCATCTCGATTTAAGGAGCTGACCCCCTCTTTGTGGAAATATGTAATATATTATCATACTCCTATATATATTCGTTTGCAAACCGCAGAATTCGATCCCCATGTTTTCTGCATATATTGCTCTCCTTTGATGGCCAAAACTTTTTGCCAAATTGCGAACCTAACTTGTCTGCTGGTTAATAAGCCCGAGGCTGAAAATCGGTTACTGGCTGGCCGGCTCGTACGTGCAAGTATTAGACATGTCACCTAACCTGAATTTAACGCCGAACTGACACAAGATGATCAAATCAAGCAGCTTTTTTACTCTGAAAATTGGACCTTATTTTCCATTAGAGAGACATTGCGTCTCACCGAAGGAACAAGCTAATTATGCACTCTTATAATCAGATATATGAGGTACGATCGAGCTGCTGATGGCGAATTTAGCAGTACTGTCAGGCCACCATCAGCCACTAATTGGCAGATTAACATGCAATTCGCATATCATGAATAGATCAGAAAGTAACATGAGCTGAATAATGTGTGTTGGGGCGTCGGCGTCAGCCCATCGATCACATGCAGTGCAGCTACATGTAGCTAGCGTGGAAATTAGAGGAGAGTCGTCCCGCTCGATCGGACCATGTTAGCAATCATTACCTAGCTACGACGGCGTACATAGAATAGTACCCTGCCGAGTATAACTGACGATAACCCCCACCACGATGACCCGGTATTGGCGCTTTCAGTAATTAACGTACTCTGGATTTAAGTCGTGTCGTATCAAAGGACATGTACATGTAGATCCGCCACTTACACAGTACTACGACTGTACACTACATCATATGACATTATTATAGTAACCAATTACTAGTACCATACAATAATCTCATCTCAAAAATAAAAGGCATGTAATAATGTCTGGTTGACAAATAATCGAGTTTCTCGCAAGCGAAGATGGAGATCTACCGGAGGTCAGTTTGCTTTGATCTGGCTGGAGAGATGAGTTCCGGAACGCTCCGCTGGCGAATGGAACAATGCATATTTTGACTGCAGTTTGCTGGATCAGGTGGTATTCGGTCGCGCGCACCCATGTTTTTATTCCGACCGTTTGGTTCCGGAGGGAGACTGACTAAAGGAGGTTCGAGTCAACGTGATGCTGAGGGATCTGCTTGGCGTTCCGGGCTTGCAGCAGTGATATGCATGTGGGGGCGGCAGCACAGGGGAAGTTCGGAGTCTTACCTCTCAGGGTGAAAACCCAAGGTCTGGCCTTAACTGGTTGTGCCTGGCAATATTCTTGTTGGAGGTATTGTTTTGAGAGTGGAGACTATCTTCAGGGAGAAATCCTAAGACCTTTGGTCGGGCGACGATGGCGCTGGTGCACTGTTTCCTTTTTGGAGGCGTCGCTTTTGGAGAGTCTGTACTTTAGGTGTTGTCATGGTGGTGGTTGTATTGCTGTTTCTAGGTCTAGAAGGCTGTAGCGGGACTTTTATTTCTTAGTTTTCTTTTCTCTTTTTTGGCTGTGTGCATCCGTACTGCCATTAGGGTGGGGCGTTATTGCAGAGGCTGGGTGTAATTGGTATCTTTTGATATTAATATATTCCCTTTATCGAAAAAAGACAAATAGTCGAGTTACACATAACTTTTTTCTACCCTTTGCAAAATTTCACAAGATGTACTATACTATTTCCATCTTAAAATCTAAGTCACGCTTCATTTTACATGGTTTTTGATGCACCACTTTTACCGCTGGGTTAACAATGTTTAAATAGTATATTAGCATTTGATTTGTAAAATTGTTCCGTTTGTTATATCTTTGTACTAATTTTGTGAAGATGGCATAACTATATATTATACTACTTCTGTTTAATTTACTCCGGGTTCTCGGTTTAGTCCAAATCAAACCATGCTAAGTTTGACAAAAAAAAATATCAACCTCCATAATACCAAATGCATATATATTATGAAACTATAATTTATGAATTTTTTTTCTAAATATTTTGTCAAACTTTACAAAGTTTGGCTTTGACTAAACTGATAATGCAAACTAATTGTGAATGGAGGAAGTAGTTAATGTTGTAAGTAGTTGATCAATAAAAATGAATGGGGCCACCAAATTTAGGGTGGATGGAGTACAGATTTTGTTTGAAGAGTAAAATTTATAGTTACATTTTAAGGTGTCGAGGACATAGTACAACAAATTGGTGGTCAAAGATACACCTTGATAACCACGATAAATGTCGAACATCGATCGTCTGTAATCCCGAGTAAGTATATGTATTGTCAGGTGGTCGGTGTTGCCTGCGTCAACTATGCCCGCAGGTAGCTCGCATTAAGCGGTGGCCGAGCTCGATATTATTTTCACTGGTACTGGTCATTTATGCTCTAGGATGAACTACTCTGCCACCGAATGGTGTTTTGCCCTTTGACCCATGTCGAGAAGGCGTGAAGGTCTTTTGAGAAGGTGAGGCACATGACATGACAATGACATCGAGCTAGGAGCTGATGAAGGCATGATCTTTATATGGTGGTGATCCTAGGTTCACGGCATGTCTTCTCCGGTGATTTTATTACGCGGATAGCCAAGGGCCTCAACCTTCAAGTTATTTTTTCTATATTTTTCTTCTTGCCTGTTATGTGTGTTTGGGTGAGGCGATCTTTCCGTTTGTGGCCTTATGTAAAACCATATGTAATGCCTTCTGTTTAAAAAAGAGTTGTGGCCCTGTTCATAGTCGGTTGGACGTTTTCAGGTTCCACCTAGCGCTGGAAAAGGGAGGATTACAACTCAATTGGCTTTTCGAAATCTTTAATGTTAGTTCATCATGTGCAGATCGATATGCTCTTCTACAATTTCTTCGCAAGCGGCGTGAAGAAAAAATAAGATGAATGGTGGATATAGAGTTGATGACTTCCACTGGCTTTCTGATAACAATGTATTTTCATCCGTCCATGTGTTCCCTTTATTTATTTTATTTTATTTTGCCAAATAAACTTATAATCAAGTTTATCAATTAAATCAAACCATTTCTTATAAAATAAACTTGTTTTACAAAGGCCCTGCATTCGTACAGTCTTTGCCACTATGTGGTTGTGGCCCATGCATGGCCAGAAGAACATTGTGGTAGTACCTTTATCGTGTCGGCATGTATTAAATATGGAAGCGTCTCAAGTTTGGACGTCAGAAGGCGGAAACCGCTATTCACCTTGATCCACACGTACATGCATGTACGTAGAAAGCAACCTCCTTCACTGATTTGGATAATGACCTCCCTCCTAAATAAAAGTTCATAGGGCTAGCACTTTCTAGTGTCAAATAATTGGAAAATAGTCATGCACGGATAACTATGCAGCTTTATCAATCATCTTCTGATTGACCCGGCAGGCAAATGCATGCGATGCAACTAACTAACCGAACCAAACCGTCTCTCAAGCCTCTAGGATTCCCCAAACCAACAAGCTCTGTATGATATAGCAATATGCTTGCTTGCATAGTTTCTAATAAAAAGAAGTGCAGCATAGATTTATAAATGTAGTGTACACTTCTATTTTATTTAAAAAAATATATAACTTCACCTTATTTCACTTCACCAAAATTGTCTCTTGGTTCGTGACCTACTCAAAAAAAAAAACAAGTCCAAAGCCATGTAATTACAAATATTTTAAAGTCTATTTGGAACCAATTTTTATGTCTTCTGCATACCCCAAAACGCAACATGTTTTCCAACCAAATTTTACACGCTTATCGAAATCATCTTTATATATTTGTAAAACAATTCAGTTTTTTATGAAACTTTTCAATATTAGTTCTGATTTTATTAAAAAGTTCAATCCATTAGTGAGACAATGGCTTAAGGGTACGCCCACACTTTTAATTATGCAACCAAGTGTTTGTTCTCTATGTTTTTGTTGATCCCTGGGTATTGGGATAAAGCTTGAATATACCGTGATATTATGTCTAGCTACCAACATATGATTTTCCTTACCATACGTGAAAAGTCGATACTTGCCATGAAATCAAATAATCAATTTGGTCCTAAATACTTATCATAGATTTAGATAGAAAATGAAGGCTAAAAATGTAGGGCTGGAGGGTAGTAAAATCACAATTATAGATAAACTAGTGTGCACATGAATTACTTTATCGACAATTTGTTTTTTGATATTTGGGATCCATGTTGCAGAAGGATGGCGATATCGATGAAGATGTGGGCCACCGAATCAAGGCTGGTTGGATGAAGTGGCGCCAAGCTTCTGACGTACTATGTGACAAGAGAGTGCCACAAAAGCTAAAAGGCAGGTTTTATAGGACAGCTATCCGACCTGCGATGTTGTATGGAGCGGAGTGTTGGCCAACGAAGAGACGACATATCCAACAGTTAAGTGTAGCAGAGATGCGCATGTTGAGATGGATATGTGGCCACACAAGAAAGGATCGGGTACGGAATGACGATATACGGGAGAGAGTTGGGGTAACACCGATTGAAGAGAAGCTGGTCCAACATCGTCTCAGATGGTTTGGACATATCCAACGGAGGCCTCCGGAAGCGCCAGTGCATAGCGGACGGATAAAGCGTGTTGAGAATGTTAAGAGGGGTCGTGGTAGACCAAACTTGACATGGGAGGAGTCCGTTAAGAGAGACCTGGAGGTTTGGCATATCGACAAAGATTTAGCCATGGATAGGGGTGCGTGGAAGTTAGCTATCCACATTCCGGAACCATGACTTGGCTTCGAGATCTTATGGGTTTCAACTCTAGCCTACCCCAACTTGTTTGGGACTGAAAGGCTTGGTTGTTGTTTGTTTGTGTTGTTGTATCAAACTTGCGTCTTGATGCATTGATAGATAGTTCAACCATACAAACGTAAGAATAGACCAAAACACCCGCCACTCAAGACAAGACATGGACGCTGGCCGCACCACAAGAGGGAGAATCCAATCCGCAAAGAACCAAAGTTGGACCACTCTGGCTTTGGAAAACACGGTCAGGAAGCAGCAACACCGCCCACGACCCTATGCTTCGCCTTTGCAACATATGGGAGTAGCCGTCTGCAACCACCCGTCGAGTGAAACCATGGGACCAGCACACCGCAACAAAGGATCCTCCGCGTTCCACAAACCTTGCCGAAAGGGTAGAACTAGCACAATGATGCAGCTCCAAGGATCTGCTCGCCAGAGTCAAAGCATGTGTGCCACCCAAGGTGGTACCTCAGCTGTTTAGACGAAAAAAACTTTTTTAGGGAATGAGAAAGAAAGGTTATCATTGCAAAAGAGTAGAACGAACATGCTAGGTTAGCTGAAAGAGGACAAGGATGATCGATCAGTCGCTCGATGATGAGATTATATGAATCTTTCGTCCTGTAGATGCATGTGTGTACCAGATTAATTAAGTCATTAGTTTGCGACGGCTAGCTGCACCGATTGATCTTTCTAGATCTCGATCAATCTGCATATATATGTGCGCTCAAAATTTCAAAGGTGACTTGGACATGCTCATGGCAGAACGTGCATGCAAGAGCTCCATCGTGGGGTTAACTGGTTTAACAAAATTAAGAGATCAAGCTACATGCGTGCAGCCGGCCGATAAAACGGATGGGCCCTTGGGTATCTTCTTTCACTGTTGATGTAATCGTACGAGTTGGTTGAGCCGTCCTCAGCCCTAAGCTAAGCTAGCCAACCCCTAAGCTAAGTAGGTAACGAACTAATCATACCACTAAAACTGTGCACTGATCGACCTATGTGTGTATCCTAGCTATAGTTCATTTGTACCCTAACTAATAGTATAACTGACTAATCATGTAATCCTATGGCCCGACGAGCTGACCACCTCTGGAAGATGGCCACACTCTGACCTATGTGGCACACACAGGAGAACAAACCTGCCCGTTTGGCTGCATTGGCCGACACTCAACTACTGAAGAACCTCAGCTATGTGGCACATTACTGTGTGAAAATACAGAAACAGTATGGTTAGGCCACTAGCCCCATTCATTGGCTACCACGCAGTACAGTTGTTGGGAATCGATGGCAGAGCAGCTTCTGGTCCAAATCCGTTGCAAGAGAATCATGCATATAAGGAAGTATGTCTTTATACGCTTGCTGAATGCAGCCCACGAAAATGTCAATATGCGGTTTTGCATTGTGCATTATCGCCGTCTTGTCATGTTTCGCACCACTGCGATTTCTGCCTTCTTCCGTGTTTTGGTCTCATCTTGTGACCCCATATCTTATCTTACTGTTTCCATATATTTTTTAGTTATACTTACAGAGTGCGTCCAAATTTAATTTGAATGGGAATTATGTTAAATTTTAGTCAGATAACCATCCAACGATTTTTTTGGTAAATGAAAAATTATTTGTACCATTTGACATTTCTTTTTTATATAAGGAACAAATTTTTTTAGTTAGACGTGAACATTTTTTTTAGTTAGAACCCATGTCCACATGAAGAAATCACAGTTTCAATGTATTTGCAACTTACATGACTTACATGGGATTCTTGTAAATTAAATGATTGAAGTGACACACGAATCATGATACAAACTAACGGTCCTAGGATACTCTAACTTAATTATCATTCAAATGAGAGTTAGCGTTGATTGTTACTTAAATTGTTTCTGTGGTTTGGATTGTTTTGATAATGGCCTATTTCTCATCTAATAACTCGGTTATTTTATTCTCATGAGAGATGATATTAGGAGGAACCTTACGATAAATAATGTTTATGGAGGGCGATTATTAAGTTCTTGTGAAGATAGGTAGCAAAAACAAACTACAAAAACCATGAGACCACATTAAATCAAATTTCGTGGGAGGACATAGACGTCCGACCACCGGTGTACCAAGGTTCCATCCAGGGGCATACCTACAGGGTGGGCCTAGTGGGCCATGGCCCACCCCAAAATTTGAGAAAAACAAATTGTACCCTTAATTTAAGAAATATTGGCTACATATATATGTATTACTTATTTAGCAATTTTTTTATCACAACTGAGGGCGCGGGGAGGTGTGCCCACCCTCTAATTGGTTTCTGCGTCCTGCGGTAGCAGGAGAGACGGGAACCCTGGAAACTTATTTTGCATACTTCAGAAATGTGAGGTTTTCATAGTTTGGACATCGAGCCGTGACGGCTTTGACTTCGATGATGGTGAAGGCGGTGGAGAAGAAGGTTCCTCTAGATGTCCCCCACCCACCCGATGCGGTGGCTCTTTCGATCTCCTCGATCCTCAGGATGATGGATCTAGAGGAAGTGTCTATACCATCCGGATTCTTTCTGATCTAGGCATGCTTGTTTTTTTTTATAGTATTATGTCTGACCCTTTCTCATCTTCCTCTTTTCTACGGAGATTATCTGATCCTCACATCGTTGACACCAGAAGCCATCCACCGAAGATGGCGCCCGACGTGTCGTGCTCGTGTATGGTAGGAGGAAGAGTGTGTTGGGTAGGAGGGTTGACCACTTATAATCCCTCGCCTTTTGGCCTTCATAAAAAGTGTTATTTTGTGTGTGAGTGTTTTTTATTGAGAGATTGTGTGTGTGTCACTTTTTTTAAGGTTTGTGTGCGCCCGTTTAACCATGATGACACTATGCAATGTAGGTGGGCTAAAACAACCGTGGACTAAGTGGGCTTCGTCGTCACTGAACAAGGTCTAAGGATCCCACGTACAAAGCCCAAGCCCAGGCACCTTTTGGCCCTTTTGCAGCGGCAGAGTCACGGCAGCAGCGACTTCTTGGTGGTCGCGCGTCGGGATTACCTATTCCCCGCATTAAGGGGCGCGAGCTGGAATCCCCGCCTGAAGGGTCCGCGTTACTGGGCCGGCCCGAAAAGCATTAGCGTCTCCTTTATTCTCGGTCGGACCCAAGACCGCTCCAAATGTACGGTACAAGTATGTGTGTTTTAGGAAAGCAAGTGAGTTCAAGGAAAGTCCAACAACCGTGCGTAGCTTTTTTTACGTTCCATTCCGCCCGTAGGGTACGAATACATTGATATGCAACATTAATTACATTTTTTAGTCCGAATCTGTTCCATGTATATTTTTGTACCATGAATATTAGAACCCATACATATTTTTACTTTCTATTTTCTATATTTTTTTATTTAATAGATCTGAACAAATTATTAAGTTTACATTTATTTAAAAAATATTAAATCATTGCTTTGAAAAACCAAACATTCAAATATTTTTTTTAACAAACATATGAATATCTTTTGAATCAACGAAACATTCTACCTTATTTCAAAAGATTTTCAAACAAATATTTTTAAAATTCGAAAAATGATCAAACCTACGAAATGTTCAATTTTGAAAATGTTCTGATAGAAAAAAATTCAAATTTTAAATTGTTTTAATTTAAAAATGTTCAAATTAGAAAATTTATTCATATTTTTAATATGTTCAAAAATAAAAATGTTCACAATCAAAAATGTTCTTATTAAAAAATTTCAAAAATAAAAAATGATCGTATTAAAAATGTTCAAAAATAAAAATGTTCATTTTTAAAACATGTTCATATTTAAAAATGTTCAAACGCGAAAATTGTTTAGATTTGAAAATGTTCTATTTAAAAAATGTTTAAGTTTTAAAATTATTTGAATTTAAAAATGTTCAAATTAGTAAATTGTTCATATTTTTAAACTGTTCAAAAATAAAAATGTTCATATTCAAAAATGTAAAAAAATAAAAATATTCCTATTAACAATGTTCAAAAAAAATGTTCATATTTAAAACATGTTCAAAAATAAAAATGTTAGATTTTTATGAAGAAAAGGAAAAATATAAAGGGAGAAAAAAAAAAGGAAATTTTTTTAATACTTTTTAACCCATGAACATTTTTCAGAACGGAGAATACTTTTCGAATTCGGTGAACAATTTTTTAAAGGGAGTGGATAAAGTTTGAACCCATAACATTTTCTTCTAAATATATTTTGACCATGATTTTTTTATTGAAAAACAAAAATATAGAAAGGAAAACGAAAAAGGAGAATAGAAAAGAGAAGAATAATAATGCATATGAAAATAGGAAAAATTAAAAATTAAAACAGGAAAGAAAAAAAATTAAGTGAAAATAATTTGCGAAAAAATAAAAAGAATATTGACAAGCAAGGAAGCTGAACAAAGAAATTCAAGGAGACCAACGTAGAGAGAACGTGGAAAAAACAGCGACACAAGGTCACGTGAGCAAGATAAAATTAACAGCGAAGAATAAACTGGCCAAGGCCCAAAATGACTTGAGGGTATGCGGCGCCCGCGGTAACGCCCGCGTTAAGCGGTGAATAGGATTTGCCTCGCGCGTCGGCGTTTTCCTTTCCCTACTGAGCCGTACCGGAGCACGGAGGAGCGGCGGGGATGGAGGCGGTGAAGAGCCTTCTGAAGCCAAAGCCGACGCCGCAGCAGCAGCTGCGCGAGTGGCAGCGCCGCCTCCGCAACGAGGGCCGCAACATAGAGCGACAGATCCGAGGTGCTCCTCCTCTCCCCCTGTTCGATCTTCACTAGCTGGCTCCGGAGCTCTGGACGACGAACTGATGGGGCGATTCGGGTGTGGGCGGCGCAGACGTGGAGAAGGAGCAGAAGAAGGTGGAGAAGGCCATCAGGGAGGCCGCCAAGCGCGACGACATCGGATCGGCCAAGGTGATTTATAATGGACTGGACATCGATGATGCCTACTGTATTTATCATTGCAGAATGGATGCCTTCTCACGAAGCACCTTCATAAGTTTTACAATCGAGCCGATCTGCCTTGGGTGAACTTGGTATGGGAATTATACTACACTACTGATTTGAAGGACTCCAAACATATCCTTTTGGTGGAGGGACTGCTTAAAATTTCCAACTCTATTCATAGGGGTGGCAAACTGTAGCTTCGGAGATGGAAAACCTCTGGTACTTTGGAAGGATCAGCGGAGATCAATTCCTTTACAAGAAAAAAAAAAGTCGCATTTGTTTTTTTTTTTTTTTTTTTTTTGCAAAGAATGAGGATGTTTCAAAGCACACAGCTGATTTATCTGAACACTCCCACTTGCCTCTCCCTGACGAAGGTTTGGATGAGTTCTATGAACTCCAGACTATTGTTACTGGTTTAGAGGCCCAGCATACTCCAGGTCGTATGACATCCTTCAAGGTGTCTAAGGCATATATATAAATCCCAAATGGGGCATGAAGAGATCATACCCGTTTTGAAATGGTTATGGAAGGGGTGCTGTCAATATTCCCTCTAAAAACAGAAGTACAAAGTTTTCTTTTGGCTTCTTTTGCATAATAGGTTAACTACCAGAGCAATGCTACAGCACAACAGCTTCTTCATGGATGACTAAACTCCCTTGTCCTTTCAATGTCCTTCTGCTGTAAACTGCTGGCAGTACCTATGTCCTAATTGGGTGCCTCCTTATGCCACTCATCACAATATCCAAGTCACCATGCCGAGTCTTAAAACTGCCACTGATAAGCCCTTTTGCATGGAGATCATCATGCTGGTAGCTTGGGCAATCTGGATGACTCGGGAGTGCAGCCAATTTTATATAGCTGCAGGAAAAAAATTAAGGTTGAGACGACTCTCCTTAAACACAAGGCAGTCCAAAAGGCATACATTGGCATAGCAGACTGTGTGAATAATTTTTGCTAACTTAGCTTTAGTGGGCTTAAGGCCTTGTATTTCTCGTTTTGGTTGCTAACCTCTAGCACCTCTACCAGTACATATCCTTATTTCAAAATTCATAAAAATACATACTGGAGCCACTGTTCAGCCTAAAAAAAGAAGGTATCTATCTGTGTGTTGACGACGATTTCCCTTTTCAGGCGCTGGCCAAAGAGGTGGTTCGGTCGAGGAAGGCGGTCAACCGGCTCTACGAGAACAAGGCCCAGCTCAACTCCATCTCCATGCACCTTGGCGAAATTGTCGGTAAAGAGCTATCTCAAGCTCACCCATGGCCTCTATCTAGCTATCATGGTAGACAGTTGGTAAAATGCTAGACATATATGGTTGGTTGCTCGGGATATATGTGTCTTCAGTCTTCACAGTGTGCCATTAATGCTACACAAGTTCTGAAAATCAGTCCAGTTAATGTGCATCTTTTTTTTCTAAACAAACGTGCTGATCTTCATACTAGTTTAAACTTCCTCAATCGAGGTGGGAGTTGACCGGACCTCAAGCTTCTATGGATCATGATATAAAACTTAACCTTAGCCCAAGAACTGGCTTTAGTCTATAATAATGCAGGAAATACAGTAATGTGCTCACGAATATGTTGACTCTGCTTCCTCAGCTGGTACAGAATGTGTGTTAAAGCTTAATTGCTCTGATTGTATTTTGTATACCAGCCAGTCTACTTTCAAGTGCTGGTATTGCTCATGAATCATGTGGCTTGAGCTTCAGATGACCTATATCATCCTTTGTTGCTTGCTCGTGAATACATGACAGACACTAATGTCAACATTAATATGTAGATGCTACAGAATGGGTATTGAAGCTTACTTCGTCGCGAATGTACCAGCCATGGTACTTGCAAGTGCTATTGTTCGTGAATCCCATGACTTGAGCTTGAAATTACATATATCATTCCCCGTTTCTTGCTTACAAGTTGGAAGAATAAGTATTTATGTGACTAGCTTGGTTTAGCTTATCACAAGAGCCAGTGTTCCATTGGTTATGCAACTGTTTCATTATGAACTGAGGTTTGTACTAATGTATTGCCATGTTTTGTAATCTTTCAGCCACTACCAGAACAGTGGGTCATTTGTCCAAGAGCACCGAAGTGATGAAGCTTGTCAACAACCTTATGAAAGCCCCAGAGGTAGCTGTCACTATGCAGGAATTCAGCAAAGAGATGACAAAGGTATACCAGACCTCTTGCAAAGATTTCTCTTTTGTTTTGTTATACTAGTACCAGTTCTGGCTTCATGGTTGCTGCTGTGCAGGCTGGTGTCATCGAAGAAATGGTGAATGACGCGGTGGATTCAGCACTGGACAATGAGGACATGGAGGAGGAGATTGACGAGGAGGTTGATAAGGTCCTTTCTGCAATTGCCGGGGAGACTGCTTCCCAACTTCCAGAGGCTGTCCGGAAAGAAAAAGAGCAGGTCACGCAACCTTCGACAAGTCAACCTGTAGAGGTAATATACTGCAATTGGTGCTTTCGGTGCATATTGTGCAATCTTAAATGTGCTTTGCTGCCTTGAGTCCTAGCTTAACAAGGAGCTTTCACCATGTGCAGAGAACTGCTATAGCAGAATCTGTTGATGATGGCGACGAGGATGAGCTAGAAAAGATAAGAGAAAGGCTCGCTAAAGTGAGGTCATAAAAGACAATTGATGTGTTCACATGTATAATAGTCCATTTGATAATGTATGTTTGTATGATACACAAGTTGACAGATGACTTTCTTTGTCACTGACAATCTAATTCATTCACCCACATTCACCGGCGTAAACTTGTCAAATTGCTGTTGTAACTTGTAAGGATCATCTCTCGTGTGATGTGTCCTGTATTTCTTCTGGTTTTCTACTTCTTGTGAATACACACAGTTATTCTATAATCATATTATCTAAGTAATCCTGAAAATTGCACTTCATCTGTTGTTTCACTTCAGTTTAAACAATGGTATGTTCTGTTCAGTTTTGCAGGTTCTGGAAGCACTGGACAATGCTAGCGAGCAAGCTATGAGGAGAAGAGTTAAACTTCAACAGGAAAAAACCATGCTGGACACGCTGGGGGGTTGTTCGATAGTAGTGGAGTTGCAGGCTCCTCCGGCAGCAATGGCGTGATCGTCCCATCTCCCATGCTGTACGCACCAGAATCCCCAAGGCCATACTCGTCGAGGAAGTAGATGCAGTCTTGTCGAGCTCCAGCGGCAGCAGCAGGGACTGACTTGGAGCACTGCCTGCTCACGAAGAGTGCCTGCCCCTCCAGGCCGTCGACCTTGTTCCACTGGCCACTGTTCAGGTCGGCCTCGACGACGGAGAGCTCACGAGCCCAGTTTGCGTACTCAGAGTACCAGACGTCGCTGACCCATCGCCTCACCATGAGCAACTTGCTATTGGATTCCACTAGATATCGCTCGACCTCGTAGATACCTGGGGAGGGACTAGGAGGGAGATCAGAAGCGCAGAGGATCCGCCTGCTGAAGCGTGGCCTTTTCTCGTCGTTGTGGAGCTGAAGACCAAGGAGCTTACAGTCCTCCCTGGTGATGGCGTGGATCTTCCCACGAAAGATAACAATGTCACGGATCTTGCCAATGTACCGGTCAGTCCGCAGTACTTGGCACGACTGAATCTTGCCGTCTGGCCGGCAGATAGAAGCCAGAATGCCGGATCCATAGGTGGACCTGAACAGAACCGCTACAATTTGAGGCGCTGAGGACACCACCACCTTGATGATATTGGTGCTCTTGACGTCACAACCCTTCAGGCGAGTGGCTAGCTCGGGGAGAGGGGTCACATCGCTGGAGAAGGTGTTCATCAGAGAGCAGTGGCCGTCGCCATGCAGGAGGAAAAGCATATTCTCGCCGGCGCAGTAGCAGCTCGTGCCGTCGTCCGAAAGACGCACATGGTGGGCGGTGTTGTTGCAGACGTCCAAGAGGGTACCGTCGTGGAAGGCGAGCCAGGGTAGCTGCGGCGGAGACTGGTGCAGCATGGGGGAGCGCCACGAGCGGCACACGGCGCGGAGGCGGATGCGGTCGGCGAGGGAAGGGAGGCCGCAAAGTACGACGCCGAGGAGATCGGACGGCAGGTCCGGCCATGTGGACGGGTGCCGAGGTCTTGAAGACGCCATTGATCGCGAAGATGAGATGTGACTTGATTATTTTTCCTGGCAAAATATGAGATTGTAGATGGATCTGGGTTTGTTTGTGGCCTACGAAACGTGATTTATTGGACTCCCCTTAACTTAAGGTTCCCGTTTAGTTTCTGTGCTTTTCAATATAGGAGACACACTTGAACTCTATATATGTAGTAATAAGTAATAACTAGGAGTAGATTGTTATTTTCACACCCCATAAGCTGATGTTAGAAATTTGCAATTAGTGAAGATTGCTGTTGCACGAAATACGCAATGACACATTGAGCAGGAACTTGTGACACAGGCCTACACATGTATCCCATATCTATGCTGGTTTCCCGCTGATAAATTTTCCCGTCTCTGTTTTCTCAGTATTGTTTCCAGCCATCTCCTTCGGCTGTTACATAAGAGTGAGCTGTTTCTTGTTTCTTTTTTTTAATAATGGCTGCTTTATTACTTATAGAAAGCAATTACACCCGATCTCTGCATAGCTAAGATGCACACAACAGTTCAAAGTCTTAAAAATCTGCAGTTTATGTACCTCCAGTATTGTTAACTCTTATTTAAAAGAAGAAATAAATCAAACGATTATTCACTTAGTTGTATTTGGTAGCTCAGTTGGCTTATCTCAGCTCATACAAGCTGAGTCCAGCTATGGTGACCACACACAAGTGTGTTTTATGTTGACCACTTATGGATGGCACTAGTGTGTAACTTTCATTGAATTGTAGTTTACACACAGCAAAAGCAGGGGCGGAGCTGATTTAAAAAATACACTACTACTAGAATTTGCCTGCTTCCAATAAATCTGCTATGAAAGAAAAAAAAAACCTTTGGCTTTGGCGTTTAACTTTTCTACAGCAAAAGCGGGTTGTATAAGAAGAACCAAACACACCTTTAACAACCATGTTTCTTCCTTCCCTTTGTTATTATTATCCAACGTTTATCAGCAGAGTTGCACACAAATGGGACCATACAATAACTGTTAACTGTAAAACAAAGTTCTCTGCTTTGATCAAACCTGTATTTACTGAAAAGAAAAAGGGGCTTTGTTTCTATCCCTGACATTCTAGTCACTAAACAATAGACATGTTACTACCACTTAATTACCTACTCCCTCGGATCCATATTACTCCACTTGTCTCTACTATTTGTGATAGCTAATATGGATCGGAGAGAGCACTAACTCTAAAAACCTGGTTTGCCAAAAAGACTCTGAAATCCAGGTTTGAAGTAAAAAATTCGTGAAACCCTAGAAGAGTGCTGGATCCCTGTCATTCTACCTTCTAACTCTAAAAACCTGCAACTTTTGATCACTCAGGCAGCCAAGGTACCCATCTCCTGCTGGACTTTCCGCGTACCTTAGATCAAAGATTGGTTCACGGTGGGCGGGCAGAGCAGCAGGCATCCCAAACAAAGGAAGCTCCCAGGTCTGGACCCCACACAACGCCTCGTCCCCAAAGGCAAAGAGGTGCCGACTGTTTCCGTAAGGAATGATCGAGGATTTGCACATGCGGATTTCACTCACGTTGGAGTAACAGGCGCTGCCTTGGGCAAAGGATGCATTTCCTGTCCTTGTGATGACTGTGTGATACCCCAGTTTCCCTGATCCAGACGGTGTCGGTGTTTGCGATAGATATGCTTGGGATGGAGCCACGTCTCCTGATAGATCAGACTTTGGCCGGAAGGAGGCCACCAAGAGATCACTTGATGGGGGCCTACACGCGAGCGAGAAGCAAACACGTTGATTATCTTCCCCTAGCAGCAACTTTGGCCTGAGAAAAAACAATTCATGGATCAACAAAACAGCAAAGGCAGTTCTAAAACAAACACCAACCAACATCAGTAATCGCAAACTACATGATTGAACTATCCATGTGTCACATACTTGCTTTGGTTGCCATCAACATCCCACATGCAAGGTCCGATAGCAGAAGCAGAAATAACCTTCCTGGAACCGCTGCTATCAGTGACTGAGTGGAGTGTATGAACCAGATGAGAAGATAGCCCAGCCATAGAATGCAAGGGTCTTGAAGTCTGACGAGTATCAAAGACCAAAAGCATTCCATTCTACAGTACACAAATAATTTATTCATGTAAATCTTGCAAGGGTATCAACATTTAATACGCTTGAGATCAGGGCATCTGCTGAACCTGCAAGCCAGCATAAATATGGTGTGAAGCAGAGTCGTGTGCTGAGCAGGACCAAGCAGGAGCCTGCAAGGTAATGTCACAGATAATTAGGTCATTATGGCATTATCTGAAATAACAAAAGTGTTCTCATCCAACTGTGTTCAATCAATAGGACATTTCCAATGCAGGTGAATCCAAAATTCCAAATGGGATACCAAAATGCCTTTCTATCACAGATTCTTGGGGGTCTGCAGCGAGTCAAATGTGTGCTGTTGTAGGCATAATCATGTGGTAACATAACCAAGCAGCACTAAGTTCCATTAATCAAACCTCCAAACAAGCTAACAACAGGATTTGTATACCAGATACATGTTTCATTTGCTAAATAAGACGGATAACAAAAGGCGACAGTAGCGTTAGTTGCAAGTTGCTATAGAGTTGCAAGGTCAGACTATTACCGGCAAATAGCATTGAAGAACAACACTGTCAGTCGTCATGCTGGATTCAAATACAATGAGAAGTGTTGAAAAGAAAAAAGGACAAACAAGCTCAAAGGCAACAAGAAAACAGAAAGGAACCACATTTTTTCATAAGTTCAAGACAAACCTGAGAAGTGATAGCCTTTTTCCCAGTGATGCATATAGAGCAGAGCCACCAGGCAAGATACATATATCCTTGACAACTTTAGTATCAGGGGGAAGCTGTATATTACGTGCTTCATAATTGGAAGACATATTAATCTGTTGACAGTAAATCACACACAATAAGGTATTGCAAAATTTAGTGGCCATCCATTCATTTGGCAAAAGCACATGATTTAAACACACCTTGGTAAGAACATGTTCCCCAAATACACCAGGTGCCTTTCGAGAAGCAAGTATTATTTGGTTAGCTGCGTCTATGCCCATGACTCGAGCTCCATCAAAAAATAAATCATTCTGCAAAATATGGGTAACAGATTATAAGAGTTACACAATTCAATTCTGAAACAAGTAAAATCCATCAATGAAATTGTAAAATTGGTGGGATTTTTTGCCAGATTTGACCACCTGCCATGGCCACAAGTGCCACGTGTCACTTGCCTACCATGCCGAATTCAGCCAGCAGGTGGTCCTTTCTGTCATTGCACTGGGGCAGAAGGTTAAATCTGGCAAAAATTCGGTGTTGCAATGAGAATCAGCAGTACACATTCTGAAAGCCTCTTGACTCTACCTAAGCATTAGGTACCAGTTTGTATTATTTCATTTTTTTCTCGAAAGGCTAAGTTTCTTTTCCACGAGAATGGGTCTGACCATGTTCTGATGTGCCGAACACATGTTTTCACCATCAAATGTAATGGTTCTATTATCTGACAATTACCATATAAACAGTTGGCTTCCTTAGTCACAAAATTAAATAGGTACTTCTTATGAAGCGTATGGAGATTCTCATCAACCTCCTAAAACAACCCTCGGATGCAAAAAAAAAAAAAAAAGGTATGTATGTTCTATTGACCCTAAAATATCACATGTGGAAGTCCCTGCTCAATCCCATTTCTACTTTGAAGTTGCTATTACTCAAATGTTTCGGGTCATACAAGAAACCATATAGAAATGATCAGTAAAACATGTACTCCCTCCGTCCGGAAATAAGGGACTCGGATTTGTCTAGATTCACATATATTTAGGCGTGTTTTAGTGTGTAGATACAGGCGAATCTAGACAAATCCGAGTAACTTATTTCTTGACAGAGGGAGGTGGTATATACTATATTGAATATACACAACTGAAAAATAGCACTTTGTAACAAATATTTACCTTTAAGACAAAACAGCAACTGTTGCTAGAGCTATGATCTGCTCTGTCTGAGGCTGACGGTTCCAGATATGTTCTTCCATCCGAGCGCTCTGCTATTTTCTTCAAAGCGGAGGAAGATTTAGCACATATATTCTCACACAGCGATATTAATATTTGAATTTTTAAAATAGTATTACCTGTCTTTTTGCGACACCAACATCTGTTGACCTCTGATTCTGAAACGTGCACCACATAAGTAAATATAAGCATAAGCTTCTCACAAAAGTGACAACTATTGAGCACAATTTTTTGCACGGTCTTTGATGTAGTCTTTGACCACTAATATATATACTAAATTATATGGATTAAGAATGTATAAATGGTATAGTTGCATCCGTCTTGAAAATTTCTTTTGTTTCATATATATTTTTATACAAACTTTGTGGACATCTTATAAGTACAAATCATAGTCAAAGTTGTAAGTTCCTGACCAGTGAAATTTAAGTGCACCTTATATTTAGGCGCGGAGGGAGCACCATCTTTGTGCATTATTACAGTACACTATGAACTTGACACAACTGTTATCATTCAGAATTTGAGCAGTACAATAAGTAACTAAGCTGGCTACAACCTATAGCATACCTTCTCAGCAATTATCTCCTCAAGCAACTTCCCTTGTTTCAGGACCTTATCCCAAGAAGAAAAGAAAAATGTTAGCAGGAAATTACTGGTACAAATCACCAAGAGAAAGCATTCTGTTTTCTACTCAGGTTACTGAAAAGGAATTCAAAGAAGCTCGACATAAAGATATTACTTACCACTTCTGCAAGGGATTCGACCTTTTCCCTGCAAGACGATAATTGCTGCAGAGATGCAACAATATTCAGTTAATGGTCAAACAAAATATTCAGACAGTATGAAGAAACAAACCTAACCTTTTCTAGGTCATTATTTAGAACCACAACCTCCGTCGCATAGAGATTGATGATGTCCTTATGTTTAAACCTCCTTGCACATTGAGGGCACTAACAAAGAATGAATTGGATAATGTGATTGGCAGATTATGCAGAAGGATATGGACGCAGTTATTCCAAATTTTTATCATTTGGCATACGTACCGTCGCACTAATGTTACCCCGCTGCATTAACCATCTCTCCAGGCAGGATCTGCCGTAGACATGCCCACAAGGAATACAGCTGCAACATAGGGTATATCACCTAGTTAGCCATGTACGCGTCGTATACTAGACCAACCAGAGCAAGATCTAGTTCAATTTCAGGCAATAGTCATTGACACATTATAACAATAATAACATTTGGGGACTAATCTAGTCCTATTTCAGTCAATAGATATATCCATTCGATGTAGCCATGGCCCATCAAAATTCAAGGCGACATCGACAATAGTGCTGATGTGACACCATGTACCCTTGAAAGTACATTCAGAGTTCCAATTTCTTGTTAGTTCGAAAAAAAAAAACTCCAAAAGCATCCTTGTTCTTGTGACAAACTGACAACTAAGTAGCAAACGCGAAGCAGGCAGTAAATCATCGAGCAATCCGGCCTCACCTTATGCGATGCTCGCCTTCGGAGGTCCAGGGCTCCATACACACGGGGCAATTGGGGGCGTTGGTCGCCCTATCCGCTGCTGCTGCCGCCGCGCCGCCGGGAACCCTAGCCGGCACGGATGGCCCGCACCCCTCCGCGACACTCTCCCCCTCCTCCTCCTCCTCTTCCTCCGACTCGCCCTCCGACTGTCCCTCCTCATCCGACCTTTCGCCGTCCTCTACATCCGTGCTTTCCTCAGACGACGACGAGTCTGAACCTCCCCCCTCCGAGCCATCCTCCTCATCCGGACCGTCCGCGTCCTCGCTGTAGCTGACCTCGAAATCGACGTCCTCGTCCTCCTGGATCGGTGCCGGAGGCGACGCGCGCCTGCCGCGGGAGCGCGGCGGCATGGCGGCGGCGGAGAAGAAGGGCAAGGGCGGAGGCGCCGAAACCGCCGGCTTGAACGGATTTTTTCGATTTTCCCTTTGTTTAATTTCTCTGTGTTTGGCATGAGAACAAATCGGTTTTGGTAACTTCCATCGCCGTCGTCGGTTTTCCATCGTGGGGTTAGAGCATCTCCAATCCAGGGGTATCTCTCAGCCATTGATTTCACCTTAGTCTAATCTGATCTGTTCATTTTTTACCACGTTGGTATAAAACGAGCATCTAACGGAGGAAACCTTAGCCCCAAGCCCCCAATCCCTCGCGTCCTTGTGCCCCCAATCCCCTCGCCCGGCGGCGCCGCTCCGCCTCCCTATCCGCCACCTGCGGTCCTCCTCCCGAAACCTCTCATTCTCGGCCGCCGTCGCACGTGCCGCCTCTCGCTTCGGTTCTCGGGTCGCTCCCTCTCCTCGACACCCTTCTCCTCCCGGCTCTCTACCCTCGGCGCCGCTCCTACGCGCTCGCGCCGCTCACCTCACCGGCGCGATGCGGTCCGACGGATTCCTCCCACTGCTGCGTGAAGGGCTGCCATGGCTGCACGGCGTCAGATGGTAGGAAAGGAGTCAGTGGCCTACTCGCGCGAGATTTTTAAGTCCAGATGCCTGTCATGCCATACATCGCAATCCCAGGAATATTGTTGTTGCGAGACATAACAGTTGAATACCATAAGTCATCATTCATTACATACCATAGTCGTCTTACAAATAGATCACATGATCCAATATTACACAAACAGTTGATCTACTGATCAACGGACATACACAAGTTCATAGCGGAAGCGTAAATAGAATGGACTCTCTAGTCCACGAGCCAACGTCCGACGTAGAAGATTCCCTAGTTGTCGTAGACATCTTGGTTGCCGTCATCTTGATAGTTCTGCTCCTCTTCATAGTCTGGCCATTTGAATAGCCAGGGACATAGCCGTGAGTACTTTAAAGTACTCGCAAACTAATACTCATGTAAGTACTATCAATTCTAGTAAGGGGGTGCTAAGCTCTAGTTTATTTGCATAAAGCCAATTTTAGTTCACAAGTATTTGAGAAAAGACTTATTCATGTGCTAGATAACTCAAGTGGGAACATTAGTGTCCTTCCCACAACTCAAGTTGTGATTCAAAAACAAGTCACCATTCACCATTCACTTCACCAACATTTTCAAGAATCTGACACTGGAAACTGTATGGCATTTCCAACCGTCCGTAACCGTGGACACGGCTATTCGAATAGTTTTACACTCTGCAGAGGTTGCACACTTGTGCCACAACATTTGATTTCATCCGTCGGGATAACCCCGAATCATCGTAACACAGTACGCGGATCATCAACCATAACCTTTCACTTACAAACCCTAGTATAGGCACCTCTCCCCATGAGCTTGGCCTCCCAGTGAAGACCAACTGTCAACCTGGGAACTGCACAGGGCTTGGCCGTACAATTCACCTCACTTCACATCATTTCTGAACAACGGAGGCAGTGATGTCTACGGGTGCTTCTATTCTTGTAGACAGTGTTGGGCCTCCAAGAGCAGAGGTTTGTAGAACAGCAGCAAGTTTCCCTTAAGTGGATCATCCAAGGTTTATCGAACTCAGGGAGGAAGAGGTCAAAGATATCCCTCTCAAGCAACCCTGCGATCACAATACAAGAAGTCTCTTGTGTCCCCAACACACCTAATACACTTGTCGAGTGTACAAGTGCACTAGTTCGGCGAAGAGATAGTGAAATACAAGTGGTATGAATGAATATGAGCAAGTAGTAACGGCGCCATGAAAAGTGCTTGTCAGGCGTGCAGTTGATGGTAGTAATATTGCAGGAAGTAAAGATGTAGTAAAACAGATGAACAAGCGATGATTGCGGTATTTGGAAACAAGGCCTAGGGATCATACTTTCACTAGTGGACACTCTTAACATTGATCACATAAATAAATAAGTTCTCTTCCTTTGTGCTACATATACTCTTGTTTGATAATGAACACCATTCGTTGTGTAGGGCTACGAGAGCACCTCAATGCCGGAGTTAACAAGCTCCACAACATTTGACATTCATATTTAAGTAACACATACATGTCACTGTTGTTGTTGCCGTAGCCGGACACAAGGAGGAGCAGGCCGTTGCAATGGTCACGTACGCCAGCCCATCCGTGCCGAAACAGAGGGCGTTGGAAACCAGATCTGCGGGTCGAGGCCGGCGGAGCGAGAAAATAGGAATAGCCTTCGCATCCGAAGTTGTAGGTGAACACGCCGGGGAACGCCCGTGGTGGGAAGAAGTAGGGCAGCAGAAGGCTGTTGTCGTCGACAATGGCACGCCACGCACGACAGACGCGCCGCGAGTCGGCGAGGGCGCGGCAGGGGAGGCGGCGGAGGATGTCTAGGAGAAGGTCGTAGGCGAGGTGCATGCCATCGCTGGCGTCCATCGGCCGGCGATGGTGGATCTGTTGGTTCCCTAGCACGGACGAGGTACGAACGCCACACAACAAAGCCGGGACACGCTAAATCAAACTCTATCTATTGTCGTCAAAGTCGATCTCCTTAAATAACTCGAACTGCTTGGTTTCCGTAAAGCAACTGATTCGGTTCGGCGTGCGTATATACTTGTATATAGATTTCTCTGCGGACGAGGTACGAACGCCACACAACAAAGCCGGGACACGCGATAATACATGAGATAGATACGGCAAGGTTGCTGTAAATCAAACTCTATCTATTGTCGTCAAAGTCGATCTCCTTAAATAACTCGAACTGCTTGGTTTCCGTAAAGCAACTGATTCGGTTCGGCGTGCGTATATACTTGTATATAGATTTCTCTGTTGCAAATTCCAACGCGATTGAAGCTAATCTCCACTGGTGGAAAAAGGAGCTTTGGTCGCGGTTGGCAACTGCCATTAGTCGCGGTGGCGCAACCGCGACCAAAGTAGCGCGACTAAAGGCCCCCCCTTTAGTCGCGGTTCCTTACGAACCGCGACTAAAGGCCCGTCCACGTGGGCCGCGAGGCGGCGCCGGAGCGGAGGACCTTTAGTCGCGGTTCTTCCGGCCAACCGCGACTAAAGGCCTCCGCGAGGTTTAGGGTTTAGCCCCCCTCCCCCTAAATCTGGTTTCTTTTTAATTTGTATTATTTTATTTCTTTTGGGTTTTAATTTTGAAGGAGTTTCACATATTCTACTCGATACTGTATACATACATGCATATGAATGTACAATTTCAAACAAATTTGAAATTAGAACCAAAAAGAATTCAAGAGGAATATACAATATATATTCAATATCGGATGACCATATACAATATATATTCAATATCGGATGACCATATACAATTTTGAACAAGTTAGTTACAAATTCTGGTGCATATAAAGTTCTACGTCATCGTAATAGTGTTCTCCTCTAGGATCGATGACTTCCCTCGCCAACCATCCAGCTAGTTCCTCTTGAAGTGGTCGGAAGCGAGCTTCTGGACTAAGCGTCTTCCGGAGGTTATTCCTCGAGATGTTGTTCTCACGGTTCCGGTCCCGCTCATTGCGGTATCTCCGGATCCTCTCACAAACATAGTATCCACATAGATTGGTCCCCGGTGGCTGAGTATCCCCAGTCGTCCGCACTGCCATTTTAAAATGTAGCTCTTTTTTGAATTCACCGACCTTGGTATCTACGAACCGTCTCCAAACCCTACGAGGCAAAGAAAATTAAATAAACAAGAGAGTTATTAATTAGTTACTTGATATTAGGAAATGATGAACGAAATAGGCCGATCGATATAGAGCGCAAATGAATGAAAATAATTACTTTTGCATCATTTTTCTCATGTCGCCCCAAAGCGCCGGATCCATATTCGAGAGTCGTGGACGAGAACCGAGGAGGTCCGAACTTTAATTACCATAAGAATCCAGTGGAACCTGCGGACACGATACATGCACGATCATGCATAACTCATCGATTAGCCACATACCATGCATGGAGTAAACAAAAGAGAATGTGATCAAGACAGAAACACTCACCCAAAATGGTAAGGAAATAGAATATCACTTTTCTGTTGCTGTTTTCTAAGAAACCGCCACGAGTCTTCCTCCACGTCGGCGGGGTGGTGTTCTAACACATATGAATTAACGATGTGTGGGTCAATGAACCCAACATCATGGATGTTCCTTATTCGCATTTCCCGCTTCTTCATTCCGCATAATAGCGTACACAACAAGATAGTTAGGACAATATATATATATATATAGTGCAGGCAATGAACGAGATGGGGTAGAAATTAATAAATCACTTACGTAACGTAGCAACCGATGATAGATTTGTCGAGGTCGCGCAGATTGAACAACCGGAACAATTCACTCGGAGGAATTTGTACCCGTAACGTTTGAAGTGATGCTCATATCTAACTTCCGCATAGATATAGTCTTTGGCGTCTTTATGTTTTATGTAACCCTTGTACCAATTTAGCAGACCTTTCATTTGTCGAGGTAGATCCTCTTCTCGCGCAGGCTCGATGAGAGGGCCATTCTTCACATATGTAAATACTACGTCCTTCATTGGCGCCTCATCAAGGCCTAACGAATGCACGAAGATTGATACCTAAGTCGGCCGCTTGTTCTCCGGCACTCGTTACAGTCAATCCATAAGCTGCTCGCAGCTGCTATGATATCGGGGGCATCCGGACCGGCGGCTTGCACTATGAGCGGGGGCGATCGATTGTTTACTTTGTTCCCCGAGCTGGGCAACTTCTTTCCCCCTTTCTAATTTTGTCTCGGCCTCGTCCTCCAAGGCTTTCTTCTCCGCCAACTCTTGGTTCCTCTTGACCGCGAGTGCTTGCCTACGAAGTTCACGTAAATAGTCGTCAGGCGATTCTTCGCGGCTTGGGACGGTGTGTTCAAAAATGACTTAGCCCACTGCTTTTGCTTGTCGAATATACCGGCTTGGGCTCGCCCTCTCTTTTCTTCTTGCACTCCTCCTTCCATTTCTCATGCTCGAGCAGCCACGGCCGCTGCATTTTCCTCGACACTAAGTTCCCAAGGCCTCGGGATGAGAGGCTTCGGTGATGGCTCCGGTATCTTTGTGGTTCTAGGTACATAAGGGTCCGGGTTAATAACCCAGGACTGCTTCGCTTCTTCGCCGGAGGTGGATTGGGGGCGGTACCGGTGTCCGATCACCCGCCGGACGAGGATCGGGGGCGGCGTCGGCCGACGTGAATGAGGTGTATTAGGTGAAGCACCACCGCCACCGTCACCGCCACCGCCACCGTCACCGCCACCGCCACCGCCACCGTCACCGCCACCGCCACCACCACCACCGTACGGGTGGACTTGTTGGCGCCTCGCCCGGAAACTTGATAAATTTCTTCCGCCATAGAATGAACTCGGCGCTTGACATCTCCAAGTCTTTTCACCCCTTCGGTGTAGCAATGTCAATGTCCGGGTCCTCAAACCCTTGGACTATCTCCTCCACCGTGACACGAGCATAGCCATCTTGAATGGGGTTGTTGTGGTGGAGTGCTCCAGTGGTAAAGCACCGCCGATGGCTACCTTCATGGACATGTTCCCGATAGGATAATACGGATGACATGCTTTCATCTCCTTTATATCGTCCACGGGGTAGCGAGGAGGCTCCGGTGCAGTAATTTCGACCACCGCAGGCTCCGGTGCAGTAATTTCTATCGTCGGTGCACCGGCCCGGTGAGGCCTCCGTGGAAGCCACGCCGCTTCTTCTCCGCTGCCGGCTTCCGAGATCCATTGGATGATCTTCACGCTGCGCCCGAGCTGCTCTCTCTTTCGGCTACTAGTACACTCACGGTTTTCTTCATCACATCCATTTCCGTTACCAACTGCGCCACAACATCTTTTTCCCGATCCATCTTTCTCTTACGGCTTCGTAACCGTACGGGTCATCGTTCGGGGGAACCCTATTTTCCACGGAATGGGCCCCATGCCTCGTACACGTCCTCCGTGTTCAGGATTCCCGAGGGCTTTTGTCGGGCGTCGTTCTCTCCGTTGAACTTGATCCTCCCCTCTTGAGCATCCCTCATTGCCTCAATAAGCTTTTTGGTGGGTGTAATTATTTTGCCCTCGGTAAACACACTCCCTCGTCTCCGGGTTCAGCGATCCCCCATGCCCGTACCACCAGCTTTTGGCCCTTGGGTCCCATCCCTCCGCACCTGGACGGATTCCTCGCGCCCTCGGCTCGTTCTCCATCTTCTCCCACCTAGGCTGCCAAAAGCGATACCCTCCTCGGCCCCATTTTATGATTGTACTCCTTCTTGGCCGCATTTTCCTTATTTTTTTCGATAGTTCAAGGAACTGCTCCGATTTCTTTTGCTTCACAAATTCTGGCCAATCATGTTGCGCTTTCTCATATTGTCCTTTGAAATCCGAGTCTTGCCCCGGTTGACAAAGTCATGGGCTAGATTTTGCTTGTATTTCCGTAATGCGTTGGCCATCCTAGAAAGAGCGAACTCGTTTGACTAGCTTGCGCCTCTTCTTGTTTTCCTCCGCAATCTTGTTACCCTCCTCATCGTATTTGCGGTATTCCGAGGTAGAACGAAATGTTCCATAAGCTTGTTGAAGCAATCTTTTTTTCTCTCTTATCGACAAAAGTGAAACCAACACGTGCCTTCTTTGGCTCATTCCACTCCCGGCGGGTGATCGAGACGTTGTCTCTAACAACGGCTCCGCATTGGCCGACAAACTTGGTGGCGTTCTTGCTGGGCTCCAGCCGCTCTGCCGGTTGCTTCGTCGACAACATCGATGGTGCATGTTTCTCCCGCTTTCATCGTCTTGGTTGCGCCACGCTTTGACGACGTACTCGATTTTTTCGACGATCCGGCCGAGGGCTAAAATAAGAAAGAGAGTCGCGCGCGTTAGTACACACACATTTATTCAAATCGTTAGTTGTATCACCGGACGCTCAATATGTATATATATATACCTCGGCGCCGGAGGTGGTTGCTACTTCCAATTGAAGATCGTCGTTTATCGACGTTTCTTCGGCATCATCTTGCCGACGGCGCCCTTCATCTTCACCCTCAAGGTTCGGATAAGAAGAGATATCATCTTCTTCTTCTCCTCGGTCAGCACAAATGGAATATCGCCTTTTATGATGCCGAATATATGGTCTTCGACGTCCGGATCATAGTTGTCCGGAATCGGGTCAGCTCTATCGTCCGCCATATGTCAGTCCTGAAAACATGTAGTCAAAACAAATTAATTAAGTGAAGAAGGGGCGGTGGTGGTGGCGAAAGGGCGGTGGCAAAAAGGAGGGGGCCGGCGAGCTGGAAGGGGTGGGAGAGGGTGTCGCGGAAGAGCGCGAGACGAGGCGGTAGACGACGGCGTCACGGAGAGGGAGGCGAGGACAACACACACATAACCCTCGCCGCCCCCTGATCTCGATCCCAAAAAACACCGCGCGTATGCGGAGGGGGCGACGAGGGGCTCGCTCCCCCCTCAGTATACGCGCGCGGTGGCGGTGGTGAAAGGGCGGTGGCGAAAGGGCGGTGGCGGTGCCGAGGACACATAACCCTCGGCGCCCTCTCGATCCCAAAAAAACACGCGCGCATACGGAGGGGCGACGAGCGCTGCCCCTCCGTATACGCGCGGTGGTTGGGTTATGTGTCCTCGGCGCCCTAGTGCGTGTGTGTGGCACGCCGCCCCTAATGCGTGTGTGTGGCGCGCGCCTCGCCCGCGCCGCCGGCCTCCGTCTCCCCTAGATCTAGTACGTTTTATTAAGTCAAGATTTTAAGTCAAAATTATTAAGTCAAAAAAAGTCAAAATTTTAAGTCAAAATTGTTAAGTTTTAATTTTATTAAGTCAAGATTTTAGTTAATTAAGTAAATTTGTTGTGTTCAGTAAACAAAAAAGTGTAATTAAAT